>NC_056725.1:1590223287-1590370787 GCF_019279795.1 Protopterus annectens
TGACTCTATTTTGAATTTTGCAAATGTATTCTTATATTGACTAGTTTAGGACAAGCAGCACATATCTGCAAACAGCATGGCATTGCTGTGGACTGCTGTGGTGTTTGTAAGCACTCACAGCATGTCCATGGCTATTTCAGATCCATTCATGTGCTGTGTGACAGACATTCACATTCAGTGAAAATTTGGAATACACTGCTGTACTTTGTAACATGTTTATGTAATAATACAATTCATAGGTATGCATATAAATTAGTTTAATTTGCATACTAAACATGTACAGTGTCCTGAATGTGTCCTGCATGTGTTCTGCAAGGTTGAGCTGCGCTATACTGACTTGCAAATAGCTAAGATGGGTGGAAAATTTGTTAGGACATCACAGACATCAAAAAGTAAGAAAAAGTTTATAAATTAATTAATAATTATTAACAGGCGAATTAACAGTTGCTGTCATAATGTTTTAAAGGTCACTTGCAATATATTTGGAAGTATAATTTGCATTTACTGATACCGTTGCATGACTGGTAATTATAGTCACATGCTTGCAGTTGTTTGACATGTCGTGCTGCTCCTTGAAATAGTAATAAGTGAAAAATAGATCTTTAGAGAAGTTTTGGATTGGGCATACATGTGAAAAGTGGTTATTGCAGTTGAGAATCTGTACTGTGGAGAAGACAGAAATACACGTCTAATGAAAGTATTGTGAATATAGAGTAATGGTAGATAGTACTGCAGTTTGATTTTGGTGCAATTACTTTGATCAGTATTGAATAAGCTAAAGTTGTGCCGTTTATATAACATTTCTGTTTGTCTATTTATTTATTTATGTTGGTGGCAGGAATAGCAGGTCAGTGGTTTATAGTCTGAATGCTGATGTTCTTCAGACGGCAGTGTAAGTGCATAACTGTAGCTCTTTTATTTTTCTTTTTATTTCTTTCCCGGTGTAGTACCGATGGAAAATAAATCCAAGCATAGACATGATAACTTTAGCCATTAGGAAAGTTGTTTAGTCATGGCAGCTCTTAGGAAACATGGTAAACCTTCTTTTTGGTAAAGGGAAGTCAAGACAAGCTTAGAGGAGTAAAGCATGGAGCCAAGTAGTTGTTGAAATCAATGCAGCTGGAGGCAAGAGCAGAGACTGGCAGTGCAAGAACATGGCAGATATGCTTTAGTAGGATGTGCTAAAAGCAAAGTCAGGCAGAATGAAATTTCCAAGACCACTAAGGGGGGGGCTGGTGCTGTGAATCTTATTACATTAGCAAGTTAACACCAGATGACCAGATGATGAATACCTTCTGCGCATTTATGGGGATGACTGTGACACAGAAGATGGTGCAACTGGCATAATTAGGGGTGACTCGGACACAGTTCCATCAAACCAGAGTCTGCAGCAGAATTTGCATTTATCAACTCCTAAAGGCTGGTTTACAATATGCACTTTTTAAATATTTCAAATGGAATGGTGACAAACAGTACTGTAATTAAACATATCACAACTTATCACTATTAGGTCAGTCTTGTACATCTGCAGCTAATCAAAATGAATGCAGACTTCATGTTAACAGTACCACTCTCCCCTTGTAAGCATGTTATACTGCATGCTGTTGCATTCTTATTAATGTGTTATGATAATCTGTTTTACAGACAGCACCAGAAACAAACAGTTCAACGGTACCAATACATATGGATGAAGTCAGCAGTAGAACGGGCATTGCTGATGATAACGATAATGATGATGGTGAGGAGGAGGATGATGATGATGTAGTTGTATTTATGAAGCATCCTGAGGGATGTGGCATGCAGTCTCCAGGTTTAGTGGCAGGCTCTCTCTCCTCACAAAATATTTGTGACTGCAGAAAGTGACACTGCATCACAAAGTCAAACACAAGCTGACATTCTGTGCATGCCTCTACTCCAGGAACAAACCTGCACATCTACACCAGTGTCTCCACACATAGAAGAGTAATTTGAGGATGAAGGCAGGTAGTCTGAGGAAACATTTTCCACAGTGACAACATTAAAAAGAGATGCCAGGTGCAGAAATGATTTTGAATTAGGAAATGCATAAAGCTTTGTCTGCAAAACAGGAAATGTGCCGTGACCTTGTTAGGGGCTCAAACCAGTACAACAGAGAGTGTCAGTTAGAAATGGTGAAAGTTCTACAGGGTATGTGTAAAGATTTCCAACACTAATTTGAACTGACAGAAAGCAAGGATAAGGCCATGGTATCACTGATGTGTAGTACGGTGACACACCAGACAGCAGTTGCAGCCTCCATTTGTACACAGGTTAGGACTTACTAGAGTCAAGTTGGACTCATTTTTACAAAGAGAAGGGGACAGGTTTCTGTCCAGACATGCAGTGGAAATCACATGATACTAACAATGGCTCTCAAGACAGTAATGTCAGTACTCACAGTGAGCAATCACAATACATTTCTCACAGGCCATGTCAACAGTTATCTCTACCAAGTAGAGCCTCTCTTTTCAGGTCAAGGACACAGCCACACAGCAGTGTCAGGTCACTGACAGCAGGATCAGTCCTCCTCTAGATCATACCATTGCACTAACTCACTTTACAGTTCTCATGGTAGCCCATCATACAGATCAGTTGCACTGTCATCAGGCCTGTCGATAGGAGATGTGGATGACTCATTTAATCTGGAGCTACTGTGAATTACATTCACTGATAAATTTGACTGCGTACTTGAAATAAAGTTTTGTTGGGAGTGGAGGGGGTGTATATATGTGAAGTTTTCCCCTTTCCAGCTATTACTTTCACCATACTCTGAAATTGCAATCATTTACACTTGCTGTTTAAATGCAACTGAACTGTGGGGAAGACAGAAGTCTATGTACATCTCTTAAGTTCATAAATGAACAGTGGGGCAAAAAACAGTGATATATGCATTACTGTTCCATATGCTCACAGTTACATAATAAATCACAATAGCAATGAATAGACATTTTTAGGTCTACTAAATCATACAGAATGACACAATGAAACAGTCATCCAGTCATATACATTTACCTGCTGCCAGTACACCCTTATCACTGCACAAATGAAGACAGTTTCTGAAGTCATAATTATTTTGAATGGCAGCAAGAAAGAAATTGCAAGTGCACTGCAACTAATTATTTGCAAAGAATGGCAAATGAAACTTAAAATTGTCTCTATTACCAGTACCGCTTACTATTGCATAGCAAATAAATAATTAAACTAAAAGTTATTAAATACAGCATGTGTAACTGTTGACCTACTTACTGATTTGCTGCCTTCCAGCATAACTGAAAAGGAATTAGTGAGCACTCAAGTAAACATTTAGTAATGCAAAAATATTTTAAGATGAGAGAAACATCAGCTGAACAGTGACAATAGACCATGCACCACACAGCATAGCCCACATGCATTACTGCTTGCATCAGTTATACTCTTAGTGTTATTTTAAATAAAAAGGAAACACTAACTTGAATTTCCTGGTCCATAGTTCTCAACTAGATGCTGTCTCTTAACCTGTGAAGCCACATGAAGTGCACAAGCCTGCCACATAGAGTCCCTTACTACTACTGCCAACTGGTCATCATTAGTCTATGTGGACTACAGCTTGGAGTTGCAGTGACAGTATGGGTCACTTCACCATCAAACCGACGCATAATCATATTATACATAATGTAACGGGCAGTGAGCATCCTACTCATACTAGCTGGATCATACTGAAGAACACCTCCAGAATCATTCAGGCACCTGAAATGGCTCTTCAGGATTTCAACCACCCTCTCAATCACAATATGGGTCTGGAACAAGGATGTGTTATATGTCTCCTCTGCAGCTTCAGATGGATTTCTCATTAAATTCATGAGCCATGGCTCCAGTGGATATCCAGCATCCCCTTAAGAAACAAAAAAAGAGATAGGAGAACGGGAGACAAAATAAGCACATACAGATTGATATACAACAGTTATGTTAACATGAATAAATATTTGCTCCAAGAAAAAAAAAAAAAAGGCAAAGAAAAAAAAATCTTACCAATAAGCTGACCACTGGGCTACCTACAATGCAGGAAGAGGTGGTAAAATGAGCCAGTGTGCCAGATGTGGGAATCATTTGCACTGCCAGGATGCTGGGCACAGACATTGGTGATGCACTCCCATGCATAACATACTGCCTGGCAAATGATGGAATGGAAGCCCTTCCTATTGCAGTACCACTCACCCTGTGGACCAGAAGGGCCCTAATTGCTGAATGGGTTCAATCTATTGCACCGAGTACCTCAGTGAAATGGATCATCCCATAAAATACACTCAGAGTCTGAATCTGGTCTTAAGGTGATACCAGGAAATAGATGCACTGATTCACATGAGCCAAGAGTACATCCAGGAGCTCCTTCAGTATCCTCTAGGTAGAAGCCTGTGAGATCCCCAAGCTGTCCCCAGACTGTCTCTGGAAGGTTCCCTTATAAAGTATAGAGAGGGCTCTGCATACTGTCATGTACACAGGAAAAAGAAGTGCACGCATTCTTCATTGCCCCTATGGGGTTAAACATGCAAACTAAGACCCTTATAATGCCCTTGTCCACTCTAAACCTCAAGGATTTCTTGATTATCAAAATTATAATAAGTAATCCTTTGCTGATATTGTAATCTTTTTGGTGGCATGTACTGCTGGGTGCAAGCATTATTGGCCTGACCAAGAAAAGTAACTCTGACCTAGAAATAACAAAGCTCACCACAAGAGATAACAATTTTCCCAACTGTAACTCTGATACATGTGGCAGTGCCTCCCTTTTTATGGCGCATCTGTGACAAGCATGGGAAAACTGAAAACTTTACTATGAATTGCAAATGGAGTAAAAGTGGAGTAAAACAGTCTTAATTAGCATCAGGACCAGCCTTCGGTCAACTGTCTTCCTAGGCAAAAGATCTCCTCAGCACCCCCCGCAACAGCAACCTTTGCTTCCATCCTGGTCTACCTACACCATCCAAATTACTTGAAAAGAACCCCTGCTAGAGCGTCGCCCAAGGCAGTTGCTTAGTTTGCCTATGCCTAAGGCCGGCTATGATTAGCATGCAAACATTTATGCCACTTCTCATTTCTATCTCAAAATAGTCTTAATTAGCATATGGATGTTTATGCCACTTCCCGTTTCCATCTCATTAGCTGCTAATCTGCATAACTATATTTGAGGATACCACAAATCAATGTAAATGGCCTCTATGAATCTCGGCTCAGACGCACTTGTTTGCACTCACCCCTGAATTCCTAAATGCATTTATGTAAATGACTATGAATAACGACCTAAAAAACTCATTGAATTTTTCTTCTCAGATTATATATGTAGACAAGACTTATTTAAGGTTTCCTTCATGGTTAAAACAACTTTGCTTTTTCTAAAATTACTCACCTTATAAAAATATTTTAAAGCTTTTTAGTAACTACCAAATTTTCCATGGTACAACAATAACTCCTTGCATGCAATGAAAACAATTGGTATTATTAATTATTCCTTTTATCTTTCCCTTGTCATTGATAAGCAAACATGGTACCATATCTTTTTCTCTTTTTATTTTATTTTGAAATGCCAAACAATCTGTTTTTCCTGAATCTAGGTCTCCCTTAGACTATTGCGGTTATCTTTGCTGGTTATCGTTATAGTGACATTTACGAAGCACATTCTCAATATTTCAAGATCTGCAGTGTTATCTTGCAAATGGTAAGAGAATATAAGTATACATCAGGATTTGAAAAATATCCATATGTTATAGAGTAATATCTACTTCTTCCTCACAGCAAGTGTGACAATATTGTTATGTTGACACTTTTGCAGCTTTGAGATTATAGACATTTATAATAATTATCTCTTACATTAAATGCAATATATGCTGAAAGAAATAGTAATAATATGATTTGTTTATATTATGCTGATATAACTCCCTTTCTTAAATAAATGAGATAAGCGGCACATTTGATCATATTTATACTACAAAGGTATGCTGTTATAGACTTGTTGAGCACATCATTTTTGTGTATGCATGTGTTTATGTGTGTGCATCTGTTTGTGTGTGTGTGCATTTGCACATTTGTGTTTTGAATGTGTGGTTGCGTGTTGGTGAATGTGCATGTGTGTGTCTGTATGAGTTATTGGTTCATTGGTAAGTACAAGCAATTAGTCTGTAGTCTGTTACAGCCTGGCCAATAAACAATAAACAATATTCAGATTTGCTTCCAGTGTGACAGAGGGTAATAAAAGTGAGAATTTCAGGCATTCCATATAATAATCTAGATTTACCTTCAAGGCAACGGCAGTACTACTCTGCATGAACATGCAGTGGAAGTCTGTTCCCAAAGTATGTGATATTTTTGAATAAGAATATATCACACCAATGTGCCGTATTTATCTTTTGATTAAGATTTAGTTCCTCTAGTGGGATATTTGGAGAACTTTGAGTTCTGTTAAGGAATAGAAATTCAAAGAGCATCCCAGCTTTCATGGCTCACGATATAAGATATAGATCTCCATGGAGAAATGTATAAGATACTGAGTACAAATGAAGGCTGCCAGTCTGTTCTGCTATCTAAAATGTTTGAGGCCACTAATATGTTTAGTTCTGACTAATTTAGTTAGACAAATACAGGCCAAAAGAGACATTATATTCAATAAGAGGTCTGATGGATTATGAATAAAGAGGAATTAGGACTTCTTTGAATCTAGAGAAAATGCTTATGGAAATTAGATGAGTCAGACAGAAGGATTTCTGAACTACTTTTGAGATGTGATGGCCAAATGATAAGGAATTATCAATATAAAGCCATTAATACAATAATTGATTGGAGGTGGTGTGCCAAATACATGGTATGTGAAAATGTTTTTGTTTACCAAAATGAACTATGCTACATTGTTATACATTGCATTTGAGACCATTATCGATGTACCAATTGTTAACATTGCTTAACTCATGTTGGAGCAATTGTGAGTCAGTGAGCAATCAAATAGCAATGCCCAGTTTATGTCATCTACAAATTTAAACAACCATAGGCCAGGAGTATTAGTCTGAAGGTCTGAAAATAGGTGCAAAATCAAAGAGGGCTAAACACTGAGACCTCTGGTGCATCACTGGTAACTCAGAAGTGAATCTTGCCCCTTGGATTCTGTTAGATGATCAGTTAACTATCCACAGTGCAACATAAGGACTTATATTTAAATTTACAATCCTTTCAATAATGCCTTCATGCGGAAGAACATCAAAAGCCTTACTTATGCCCAAATAAGCTCTGTGTAATGTGTAATTGCTATTCATTAAATGGGCAGGAACTTTTTTTTGACAATGTCAAATTGATGAGGGTTCAGGGTTAAGAGATTTTCAAGGTTCAGGTTAATGAGATCTGAGTAATACATCAACAGATTTGTATATTATGCTAGTGAGACTAATGGATCTGTTGTTACCAATGTCCATGGCTGGGCCACACTTGCGTAATGGCATTACAATGACTGTTAATAGGTTTCAGGATTATAACCAGAGGAGAGTCTTTGATTAAAACATTTAATTAGTGATTCATACAGGCCATATTTGGCACTGATAATCAGTCAAACTGCTATATTATCAGTGATAATGGATGAGGTGTTCTTAGCTTTTGACAGGACTGATAGGAATTTTTCCATAGTAATTAAAGTGAGGGGGTAGAGGTGACTGGGTAGTCTGTGGAGTTACAATAACTGTAGGTGGATTAATGAATGCATTACATTTGTTAGCTAGAATAGTATCTATTTCCTTTAGGTAAGAGTTGGCAGTATTATTGTGCACTTGTTCTGGACATTGTTGAGTGTAGATTCTTTCCTTAATGACATGATTAAAGGAAAAAATATATTTTTTAGTGGCTATTTTAAGTTCATACTCATCTTTGAACTTTTGAATGGTTTTCTTAACCTCTTTACCAGTTTGCATAAGTGTGCTCTTAAGGTGGATAAGTATCACATAATTTTGTTATCTTTATTTGTCTGGGTATTCTACCATAGGGGCTGGATTTAAGTTTCTTGTCATATTCGGTTCAGATTGAGATTTTCTTTAGGAATACAACTTTTTAAAATTCGAGTTGGGGTGGAACAATGGTTAAGGTGCTTATCTTGCAAGGGGAAGGTGCAGGTTTGATTCTCAATTTTTGGAGGCATGGCTAGACTTGAAAAGGCCGACTTAGGTCATTGGCCTTGTGATTACTTATGAATCTAAATGGGAGTTGAATTTCATGTTATGCACATGCCTTTGGGCAAAGATATAGGCATACTGTAGATCATGTGTGAGTGAATATAGATTGAAAGGAACCCTTTCACAGCAGATACAGTCAAAGCAAATAATATAAAATGAGGATATAAGTTTAAAAATGTTTGTGTGAAACCTACTATTTATTTAAGGTTTACAATGTGAAATCTGACCCCATGAAAAAAGGTAGAAATGGGACAAGAACTGCCCAATCTAAATTCCGATATCAGGCTGACATATAGTAGGGAGGGGTGGTAAGCAACTATTTCCATATGTTTTATCTTTTCTGAAATTTTAAATATCTGCTGCAACTGTATTTTTGCATGCAAATGTCTTTATGTGTGTGTGTGTGTGTGTGTGTGTGTGTGTGTGTGTGTGTGTGTGTGTGTGTGTGTGTGTGTGTATGCACATGTATGCATAACCTGTATTAATTTATAATAAACTATATTGTTTCAGATATCTAAATGTTTCATGAGTGACATATTATAAAATCACTGTCACTCCTAAACTGAGAATAAGAAAGTTAGTTTCCATGTGTTATCATTCCACAGAAATGCACATACCAGTACTGTGCTTACATTATATTTTTACTCAGCTAATTGGCTTGATTCAGTCAGGGCATAGCCTGCCTTAGGCATAGGCCAACTAGACGGCTGCCTAGGGTGCCATCTAGCAGGGGTGCTTTTCCAGTATTTATTTAATGTAGGTAGACCAGGATGTGGGCACCGGGTGGGGAGGTGCGGAGCACAGTGAAGCCCTTTTGCCTAGGGCACCAGTTGACCTAAGGCTGCTCCTGAGTCAGGGCCAAACAGTTCTGTGGTAGAGGTGTAGGGTTTTATCTGAATCAATTCTGAAGAGGAGCAGAACTGCTAGAAAATTGTACAGCATTTACAATACTATTTGACCAGTTTTAAAATGGTAGCTTTCTTTAAATATGACCCCCAACATACTATAAACCCACCCCTTTCCCATTAACCACACAAATTCAGTTGTGACATTTAGCCATCCTTTGTTTTGAAGTTATCAGCTGCGGCTGCACTTTTCCTCTTTTGAAAGTCTTTACTGTACATGTTCTTGTCAGTTCTACTATGAAATTTCGAATGACAAAAATGTGAAAAAACATATCAATAAACCCAAATGCCCAAAACACATTAGGGTGAAAACGCAGACTGTAAGCCTTTCTTGCAAGGGGGGGGGGGTGCAAGCCCCTCCCCCACACCCACTAATATGGTGTGCAACCCCTCACTCCCCCCCACACCCACCTTTTACTTACAGATAACAGCTATGTGGCCAAACAGACAGTGAGTAGAAATCTAAAACAAAAGAATGACTTGTGGTGCAGTTTCTACGTGTGCAAACTGTCATATACAATATGATCCTAAACGTCCTGTGACTCAGGCAGTTGATGGCCAGGGGATATGCACTTGACCTACAGAGAAGCCATTGCTGCCATTGATTGATTGCTGCATTAGTGATGAAACCTGTGTAGTGCTGTGACAATTGTAACACAAAATGCTTGAAAAACTAGCTCACATCATTTAGTCACTACTTCTTACTCTATGTGTATTGTCACAACACAAGGTGGCACATGGGTGGCTTAAATCCAGACAGGGTAATGATGCACTGGGTTTACTGTGTGATAGTAGTGTGAAACACAGGGATATTCTAAGCTATGTTTAAAGATTTGGCTTCTTTATCTCATAGGTAAAGTATTGCATTGAGATATATAGGTATAACTCACATACAGCATTTTAAACCTCATCATGCAAACTGTAAATTAAACTATGAATAACTAGGAATACTAATAATATTTTCAAGTACATTTCTGTACAGATAGGACTTATGGTACATCAGTTTGAAATACAATACTGATTAACATTATTTTTTTTTAACACCCATTAAAAAATGTCTTAATGCTGTGTGTTGTACATCATTGTATATCTGCCTTGCTCTAAGTGGTTGTATAACCTACATCCATATCCATACATGTGCAATATTTTCTGGTTTGCTATCCAAGTACATGACATGTAATCACTATTTTGTCACTCCCAGTAGTTAGAGTTTTTTTTGCCCACTCAGTAAATTGCCATACTGCCCACAGTTGTTTACTGTATCAACGTAATTAGTCTGTTTTGGTAAGAGCTGCTCAATGAAGCATGCAGATATCCATATTCAGGTGGATTGCAATGGAAAATAATTACTTTGTTCACCTAATGAAGCTTGGTTATTATGATTGAATGTTGAGGGTAACATCACACTGGGTGCCATGATCTCCGAGACAACATAGTTCAGTGACCCCTTACCCTAGCAAGTATTAGAAAGAATGGTGAGTACCATAGATATGAATGGAATGATCTGTACTTGCACTGATCCAAGTGCTCCCAGGTGCAGAGAAAATATCATGGAGAGGGCTTAGATCCTACTGATAACAGATTTTAGTTGTCTTATGCTGCATAGTACGTCATTATAGCAGGCTTGTTGTTTATGTTTAACTAGTCTTCTACCCCAGTTGTATCTGTGGGATCATTTCACCACAGATGGCTGCTGACTGAGGCTACACATGGGTGTTGTTATGGACTTAGATGTATACTATACACTTTTGCTTTGTTTTGCTATGCCTTGTATATCTATGTGTGCTCTAAGTGAATTAGCTGTGGATATATGTGGCAACACTGACCATAGACAGCCACTGAATGCTTAGCTGCCCATTGCTGTATATGAGACAGAATGGCACAGTCACATGGTTCTGTGTTCTACCTTTTGTACTAGCATTATTATATAACTGTTGTCATTTGGCTGGAGCCTCATGCAGGTTGCAGAGTGAAATGGTGCAGTTCCGGGTTTATGCACCCTAGTAACTAATGCCACCTGGGATCATCTATTTGTTTGCATTCAGAATTATATTGCATTGCTGGTATTTACCCATTGCTGCATGCTCACATTAATTAAAAATTATCTGCACTGGTCAATATATTGCTATACACAGAGGAATTTTCCTGATGAGGCTACAGCGTGGTGCAACTAGAGATGATTGCTCAGAGTCAACAATGATTGCACTGCTGGAAAAACATGTATTGTTTGTTCTAGGCTGTGTCTCTTCAGCTGTAATTTTGCTTTATTGTCTATGGTTCACGATTTGTATGTATCTCCATGTGTATCTAAGGGACACCGTGAACTATGCAACCTGTCCATCCTGCATTTCATCTGTGAGGGTGGTAAGGGGCAAAAGGAGATGAGTTCTGTATTTTAGGCATTCCTGGGGTAGCAGGGAATATCTTCATCAATCCAGTGCCATGAAGATCACTAAAGTATTTTTGCAGGGGTCATCTCTGATTTCTCATGTGGGGTGCCGTATACCCACATTTTTGTCTAATAAAATTTTCTGAAGTTGCACAGTGCTGAACAACTGAAGAATATTTGGTCTCCCAGTGAAACACAGTTGTATTTATACAGTTAATTTTTGTTTTTTGTCCTTATATCATTGAAAAGTGCAACACAAAGAGGGCTACAGCAGCACTGTGGTATGAAAATTACATATTCAGGTTGTCCTTACACAGTGTGGATAACACAGTAGCTACCTGGTCACATATATGTTGCTCTGTAGCATCTATACAAGATTGCTGCCATTAAAAGAATTTCTTTATGTCTGTTGCTACAGATTCCACTCGTCCTGTCTGAATGTGTTATATAGTACAGTACAGGCAGATAAAGCATCTGCTCCTTGGTACATTAATGATGGTTTCATATATCAGATCATAGTTGCAGCCATTTTATTTCATTGCATATGATTTTGTTATTGTTTTGTTTACCCTGCAGTCAACTTGTTCGGAGATCTTTGTTGTTACTGTTGACTTGTATATCTGTTCTTAGGGTTTACCATTCTGATTGTTTATTCTGTGACACAGATACATGTAAACATTTTTCATGCATTAATGTGTTTTGTGTTGTGTATTTCTAATACATTGTGGCATGCATTCTCTTTTTACTTATTTGTTCGACATACTTGGTTTATTATTTATTGGCATTTCAGAGTGTATCACCTTCATTTTATGCCCAGTACTGAATACTGCTTGGTATTTTGACCCTCATATATATTGTGTAATTTCACCGACTGTATAGTATAATAACCAGCCTTCTAATTTTCTACTTTTTCTGCCTCCACAGTCATGTTCATCATATTGATCTCTTCTGAAGTAGCCTTAGCTATATGGGTTATATGTAGCATACAATATAACAGACGGCCAGCTTCCAAAGCGTTGAAGCACTTTCCAAGCACCAAAACCAGCAGCCAGCTTGAGCTGAGCTGACTAAAATAAAAAGTTTGGGTGCCAAGTCCTTTGGAACTTTCTTGCCACCAAAGAGGGCAGTCTTCTGAGGCTTTTGAGGATAGACAGTCAGCTTGTGCTGTTTATTTGCTGGTAAGTTCCTTTTGCGGAAAAAACATTTCCTCTCAGAAAATCTGAATCTCCACTTTTCTCTTTGCCGACAGATAGTTTCAGAGAAATGGTCTTTGAAGATTATTCATTAAGGTTACAGATGGCAGTGGGAGGCAAGTCATCATCCACCAGACCAGACTCCTTTATTTCTGCTTCTCCATCATCACATGTTGTCCCAGGGAGTGATAGAACCAGTTATTCCTTCCCAGGTGGGGAAATGTTTTTATTCAAGGATGTTTTTAGTGCCAAAGAAAGAAAGTGCTTGAAGACCAGTTCTGGATCTTTTTTCCTAAATCTTTTTATGATAGTACCCAAATTCAAAATTCTATTACTTCACAACCTGTTGCCTCTTTTTCTTCATTCAATTTTCCTGGTAACACTAGCTTTAAAAGATGCTTATCATTGCATCTATATTCATCCAGAGTTCAGGCATTTTTATGGTTTTGTGTATCTGGTTAACATTATCAGTTGTCTGCTTTACCTTTCGGAATATCTGCTGCACCAGGAGAGTTCACAAAGTGTCTAGCTCCAGTTATACCTCATTGCAGGCTGCAGTGTATCTACATTTTTGCATATCTAGACAACTTGCTTATCTTTGCAGACTCTATTTCAAATTGTCAGGAATCTTTCACTTAGGAGAAAGATCTCTTACTCAAGCTGGAATTCTAAGAGAACATTTCAGATTCTTTTTTGACTCCATCACTCAGGCCATACCAGCATGTCAGCTAGATACTTCAGTTCAAAGAGTTTTCTTCAACAGGAAAAATTGATCTTAATCTAGATCTATTTTTAAGGCTTTGCACTCTGACTTTGGTCACTGTGAGGAGAATAATTCAGTATTTTAGGTGTCATAGCATCTATGATTCTCATGATACTCCTGGCAAGACTCAACGTGAGAAAGATGCAATGGTATCTGAAGTCTCTTTGTTCACAGCACCAACATCCTTTGTCTTTTTAAATCTCAGTGCTGGTGTTCCTTAGAAGAGAAATCACTTGATGGAGACAGCAAATATTCAAAATCTGGGTCTCTCTCCAACCTCCCTCTTCCAAAGCAATCAGTTTCCACAGATTCCTCAGACTTTGCTTGGCAAGATGTGTGGGACTGAGACACCAAGGACAGATCCATGTACATGAATATAAAAGAGATGCTTGCCCTGATCAACTCAACCAATGAATCATTTTTGGTTCCGAGGATCTCTACAAACTCATAAACAAGCAAGGAGGAACCAGGATGTACCCCCTTTGCAGACTAGCCATGTTATTTTGTGATATAGCTTCACAACACAGTCTCACTATTTAGGAATCTTACATTCTGTCAGAGTAAAACCGCATGGCAGACCTTCATGAATGGAACTAGATCAGGGGATCTTCTAAGATTTGATCCATCTGTGGGGAGTTCCTCAATAGACCTATTTGTTTCCTCTCTGAACAATCAGCTGGCAAGATACTGCTCCAGGCCTTCATTCAATAAGTTCTGGAGGACAGATATCTTTCCTTTTTCTTGGACAGAATCCATGATTCCTGCATGATTTTCCACCTGTTTTACTGATATCTATGGTATTTATAAATATTCCTAAGGAATCCCCCAGGATCATTGTGTGGTGACTTCCTTCTGACGTAGGAAACCATGGTTCTCCCTAATTTTAGAAATGTCCAGAAACAATCACTGCAAGTTACATTACAGACTGGATCTAATCACACAAGAACAGGTGTGTTTGATACCCCCCCCCCCCAACCCCAATCAACTTCCACTGACTGTCTGGGTGATAGTGTCTTAAGTTCTTTTTAGTAACTGTTTACTGACGACATGAAACAGACACGAATGGAGGAAAAAAAGCCTGCTATTAGTAAATGTAAAAGGTTTTCTAGTTGGTGCCAATAAAATAACCAGCACCCATTTGGGGCTAGTTGTTCTCTGCTTTTGCAATATTTGTGTAAGTTACTGTCCTACAGCCTTTTTTACTCCTCCATTAATGTTAATTTATCTGCTATTTCTGCACATCTGCCCATGGATCCTACTCCTTCAAAATGTTTTTAAAAGGGATTTTGTATAAGAGGCCTCCAAGAAAACTGGTGGCCCTTCCTTGCAATCTTAATTTTGTGCTACGGAAGCTAACACTTGCTTAATTTGAATCAGATAACCCAGATAACTTGAGTTTCTTAGCATGGAAGACAGTTCTACTGATTGCTCTGACCTCTGCAAGATGGGTATCCAAGCTGCAGGCTCTTATGGTGAGTCAGTCCTACCTCATTTTCCACAGAGACATGGCTTCTCTGAGACCTAATATCTTTTATGCCTAAAGTGGTTTTCATGTTTACTTTAAGCCAAACTCACCATCTTCTCATTTTCATTTCCGAACCTACTTGTACAAATTAGGGAGAAAGGATACTCCATACCTTGGATGTCAACAGACAACACAGCTACTAGCTTTACAGAACCAAATCTTTCAGATCTTCAGATAAATTGCTAATTTTGGACAACCTGTATCAAAACTGACTATTTCCAAATGGTTGCCTGAGGCTATTACCTTTTTGTATTCTCACCACAACAAAAATATTTCAGAAACGGTCAAGAGCCACTGTATCAGTGCCGTGACTTCATCTATGGCTTTTTGAAAAGGGTTGGATTGTAGAAATACTCTAGAAGCTGCTACTTGTCCTCTGTACATACTTTTACAAAGCACTATAAGCTTGATTCCTTCTCTAGGTTTAGATTAGGCTTTGCTAGGACAATTCTCCAGGGGCTACTGGAATCTTTCCCTTCCACCTTCCCAAATGTAGTAAGTTTGGCTATTCTAACCATATAGCTAGGGCTACAGCAGCAGTGACATTTATTTATTTTTTTTTTACTCCTAGCATTGCCATTTCAGGGCTCAGCCTCTTTCTCTCTGCTGGCAAGAAAGCTATGAAGAGCTTCTCATCCAAACTTGTGGTTTTGTCGGCTCATCTTAAGCTACTTGAAGGTTTGGATGTGTAAAGGGTGCCCTGAAGCTTTGAAAACTGGTCAGCTGTTATATTCCTGGCAGCATATAACCATATAGCTAAGACTACTGCAGTAGTGATCATTCAAACATCTATTGTTTGGAAAGTTTACTTATACAACTTCACTTTTTTTTCATCCATTTACTCAGCGACATACTGCATTGGTTGTGTGGGAGAAGAGGAAGTGAAATAAATACTAGAGACCAAGCAGATTTGTAAAATCTTGTTAAATGATTTCATCGGTTCATAGGCTGATACTAGGCTATCTGCCCTACGGCATTTATAAGCCTAGCCAGAGTGTGTTTGGCTTTTGCCACCCTTTTAGATTAGTAGACTGTGCCTCTGTATAGTAGGTCACAGAAGGTAGCCCTTTTAAGGTTAGTATACTGTACCTCTGTCAAGCAGGGACACAGAAGAGATCCCAGGGGTAATCTTACGATCTCCCATCCACTCGTTAACATTTCTCTTGAAGAGGGTCAGTGAGGGGCTCTGCCTAACATGGATTTGGATTTTGTTCCAGAGTGAGGGGAGCCTCTGGGATATGAATCTGTCCCTCCAGCATGTCCTATTTATTTCTGTGCTGAGGTTCAAGTCCCTGGAGTGTGTAGTTCTAAGGGATTTGGATTTCCTGAGGTGAAGCACGTCCATTAATTCTGGGTTGAACATGGCTTTATATGTCAGACACAGATCGCCTCTGAGTAGGCGGTATGCAACTGAGTAGAGCTGGCATTTCTTTAGCCGAACTGCATAGGGCATCTGTTTGAGCCCTTGATCCTCTTGGTGAGATACTTTTGGGGTCTTTCCAGTTGCTGCAGGTGTCAGGTAAGGTACATCCCAAACGGAGCATTGTACTCAATTATGGGCCTGATAAGTGATGAGTAGAGGGGAACAATGACCTCTCTTGATCTATATGTGAACCCTTTCATGGTAAGGTGGGCTGTATAGAAGGTCTTTCTAACCACTTTGGCAACGTGATTGTCAAAGGAGAGATTGCTATCTACTTGAGTCCCCAAGTCCCTAATTACTTCTTCTGTACTTAATGGATTTTCACCTATGTGGTAATTTGTGGGCACTTTGTTTTTCCCAAAGGGGATGACTATCCACTTTTTGGCATTAGCTTTAGGCCATGACTCTGGCACCAGTTATCTGTCTCTGTCAGACCCTTTTGGAGGATGCTTGTGTCAGCTGGAGAGTTGATTACAGCACCCAGTTTGCAGTCATCTGTGAACTTGGTCAGCTATAGTCCACCCATGTTAGCCTGTACCTCGGAGAAATATATTCCGAACAAGAAAGGTCCCAGGACTGAGCCTTGTAGGATGCCACTTGTAACTGGTTTAGAGTCTAACATGGCACCTGCTATTCTGACCATGTGGGTTCTATCCCTGAGCCAGTTTGCAACCCATCTTGTGACATAGGGTTTGATATTTAAGCTGGTGAGCTTATTTATGATGCCCGAATGGGGTATTGTGTCGAAGGCTTTTGCGAGGTCCAGGTAGGCTGTGTGGACTACCTTTCCTTCATCTATGGCTTTGGTAACTGTTTCAAAGAAGTCAACCAGGTTCAAGAGGCAAGATCTGCCCTTAACAAAGCCAAATTGGGTAGGATCCAGTGTCTGGAGGTTCCCAATGTCTTTGTTTATGATTTCCATGATGATGCGCTCCATAGCTTTGCAGACCAGGCTAGTCAGACTTATAGGGCGATAGTTTCCGGGGTCTGTTGTGGCACCACCTTTGTGGAGTGGGACCATTGTTGCTGTGTGCCATTCCTTGGGTACATATCCTGTAGTAAGGCTGAGATTGAACAGAGACTTTATATGAGGGTTTAGTTCTTCTTGGAGCTTGTGTAAGACGCAGCCCGGGACACCGTCTGGTCCCATTTTTGCTGTGTTTTTTGCTTTGTAGAGGGCAGCTCTGACCTGTGCATCTGTGATTTCAGGAAGGCTACACTCTGTTGGGATAGACATTTGCTCTTTTGGGGGTAAAGGAGGGGGGGAGTTTGCACTGAACCTTTCTGCCAGGATGTTGGCAATGTCTGTGGGTTCAGCGTATTTTTTGTCATTTTGCACTAACTCAGAGCATATTTGGGAGTTGCCTCCCAGGTTTCTGACATGACTAAAGAAGGCCTTGTGATTATCTTTAGTGTCTTGTGCAATTTTTCTTTTGAAGCTGGCCTTAGATGATTTTATGGATTATAGTTTCTTGCTAGTACTGATCAGTGATGCCTTCCCTTTTTGCGATTTTGCTATGTCATGTAGTAGCTTTCTCCTTCTGTTGTATAGCTTATTTATGGCCAGGGTCCACCAGACAGGTCTCCTGCCTTTGGAGGAGTGAGTCTTGGTTTTATTTGGGATAGCGTGCTCCATGCATTCCTGTAGGTGTCCATAAAATGCTTTTGTAAAGGATTCTGCATTTTGGGCAGTATTTTCCACTGGCCCGGGGGCTTTGAAGGATTCCATCTCAGTTTTGAGAAGTGTAAAGTTTGCTTTTGAGAAGTTCTTCACCGTGGTTTCCTTGGTTAGGGGTGGGGACGGAATATGGATGTCCAGTGAGATTTGTTTATGGTCTGATCTTACCAATGAGGGGTATACCTCTGTTGTGGAACATAGAGACCCCATGTTGGTGATGACCAGATCCAATATGTTTTCCACTCTTATGGGAGTGATGACCAGTTGTTCCATAGCATGTGAGTTTATAAATTCTAGGAACCATTGGATGAGGGTGTTTGGGCTTGAGTAGTTTTCCCAATCGGTGTTTGGGTAGTAGAAGTCACCCAATATAATAGTGTTTGGAGATACCTTCATATTCTCCAGTGTTCTCAGGAAAGCTGAGTGAGTTTCCTGTGTTTGAGAGGGTGGTCTGTAGCAGGCTACAAACTGAAAGGCAGTTTTGCCCACTGTTAGTTGCACATGGATGGTCTCTGATGCTTCGTGCAGTGCCACTAACCTGGAGGTGTCGGTATCTTTGATAAATATAGATACTCCCACTTCTTTTGTGGTTCGGTCTGAGTTTTGAGGCCAGAAAGCATGGTATGAAGTATAACCTGTTAGTGCTGGTGTGCTCTCGGGACCCTTGAACCAGGTTTCTGTTACTGCACAGATATCGATATTCTCCATACTGAGGAGAGTCTCGAGTGCATGCATCTTGAGGTTTAGACTTCTGGCGTTGAGCAGTATTACCCTTAGTTTTTTTTTCTTTGTGTTGTCTATGGAGGGTGGGTTTGTCTTTTGAGCCTTGCCTAAAAAAGGCACTATGGGGGAGGCAAGAGCCTTTGCCAGTATTCGAAAACCCAGGGGTGACAGGTGCAAGCCATCCCTAGTGAAGCAACGTGGCTTGTCAAGCATGTCATCTCAGGCTGACAGACACTGGATCCCCTTTGAATGACACCAATACTTTAGCCAATTGTTAAAATTGATCATTTTGTCTTTATACTGTGGCATTATTCTTGGTGAGGGTAAGATGCTACTCAAGGTCAGGGTCATACCGGCCTGAGCTACATGATCAAAGAGCTCCTGTACGTCTTTTTTCCTGTAGTCCAGGGAGGTACACCTCAGGTCATTCACACCAGCATGGACAATGACGGAGTCATATTTGTACTTGCTTTGGAGTGACCGGAGTGCTTGTGTTATGTGGCAGATCCTGGCACCCGACAGGCAGCTTACAGTGACCGTCTCCTTGTTCAGCCTGGTGAGTGCGATGTCAGTGTGTCTGACAATAGAGTCACCTTTTACAAGTGTATTAGGTGTGTTGTTTAGCCTTAAGGGCTGTGACTGTGTGTCACACAGACTTTGTGAGCTATGTGCTACGTGGATATTGTTTCATGGTAGATGTTGCTTGGATGTCTGCTTTGGAGGTCTCTGTTGCTTAGGCAGATTTTTATTTAGAGCCTCCGAGTATGTTTTGTGTGTTTATGTGTTTGGTTTGCTGATGCGATAGGTCTATGTGAGACTGGATTTGTGGTGTGTGTGGTTACCTTCTCCTCCTGACAGGCTGTGCCAGTACTGGGTTGAGAGAGCTTAGCCTCCAGTTTGGCTATATAGTTGCATCTCTCACATATATTTGAGCTTGTTGGGAGGAGGAGAGGGTGGTCTGTATACATAAGGCAGTTGTAACATTGCCTCAAGATTCCCAGATTCACCAGCTGGACTGGAGAGTAAACTCAAAACTGACCTTTGGACATGCCTGAATAATATAGGGAACTACTTACTGACTGATCAGAAAGAACCAATAGGGAGCAAGTGCTTAGAAGGAGTATAAGAGGATGTAGTGCTTTAGTTTGTGTTTACCTATGAGATTACTTATACGAGCAAGTGCAGGGCTTTAGAATGAAAATAGAGTGCTTAATTAGAGATTTAGAGCAGTTCAATACCCATTATTATCAACGCTTTCTTACTCTATAAATGATTAGTATAATTTTAATGCCTGATATTTTCCAAGTTTGATAGAGATACATTAGCATATTAGGATATATACCAAAATTTATTTTTTAACTGTAGTGTTAGCCTTTTGCTCGATATTTTAGATCATTATTTATCCCAATCATTGCAACTATTGCTGAAATGCTAACTCATTTTTTAAACATTTTTATTTTGCACATGAATAACTATAAACAGTAAATATAACAATAAGGATTTATTTCCTAATATGCTTACCAGGACGATTCTGTGTCTTTGCCCCACTGCATGCCAGGATAAGAATAGGGGTCCATATGATGCAAAATAGAATGAAGTTTGTAATCAAGAAATAATGGATAAATAAATGAAGGAAGAAATAAAAAAGGAAGGATTAAGAAGACAGCATCTGAAAGTATTTTCAGAAAAGGGTAGATATAATTTGGAAGCTGTTTGTTAACAGGCAGGAAAAGAAAACTGAGTTTCCTAGTAATGAAAGGTTAGAAGAAAAGAAACCGTGTATCCTATTTCAAGAACATCATTTTAGAAAAAGGGTGGTATTTAAACAACACATTTGCTTACACATAAAATTGATTCTAAAAGGAAATGGTTATTCAGTTATTCATTTTACTTCACTGTTTATTTGTTAATGTGTTTGCCCTACTTGCATTAAGCATTATTCTTATGCTCATAAACCATTTCATCCCCTACTCATTAACCAAAGCCACATGGCCAGATGTGGCAAGAGCCAAGCTTAGATATTCACCATGCTTATGCAAGTTGGATTTTTTTTTGCTTGCCATATTTTCAGTGGTAGTCAGTACAGTGTAGGTCTATATGTAACAATGAGTTGTAAGTGCATTTTCCCAATATTTGTAGTAGAACTGAAGTTTCTATTCTTTATCATGAGTTATAGCCATGCCAGGAAGTCCCTTCTGTCATCCCAGGAACAAAAGAGCTGACAATAATACTTATCTTTCTCATCAGCCTGTATAGTCTCTGCTAATCAGTCATGGGTCTTCCACCTCACAGCCAGGGTTCCATCCCTGTCTAGCAGAGAGTAGGCTAAGCAGAGAATGTGCAGAAAGCATTACCAACAGAGTGAAGACAGTTAAGAGTTTTATTTAGATTATGGAGTCCATTAAATAATGCATTCTATAGAATGAATGATAAGAACACACAGGCAAATAGACTGACAGAGAGTCAGTATTACATATGCATGTAGACATACACAGAGGTGTTTCTTTTCCATATGGTCTTCACTAATTTATTCTACATAGTAAGGTTATTTTTAAATCAGAATAAAGCCAAAGGCAATTCAATCTGCTCTTCAAGCCAAAATTTCATAATGTATAATTAATGACAAAACTAATTTTCTATCGTTATTCTATCTTAAGATATCTGTAACTTTTTATTATAAACTTGGAAGAACAAACTTTCATCTCTCATGATTTGAATTTTCTGTTTTTCTCTTAAGTTTAGGATATTCATTTTCATAATTAAGTTTCCCCAATGAAGGAGGGGTAAGCTTCTGTTAAAATCACCGAACAGCCAATAAGCAGAAGAGACTATTCTCAAGGTGAAGTCCAACATCATTTTGGAAGGTACACCTTTGAGACCATTTATCCAGGCAAAGGAATATGTGAGCAGAAATGAGGTGCATAAGCTTTATTGCATGCGTATCATAGTATGCAGATCAAAAGTAAGCTTTTGTTCAAATGCTTCACCAGTAGCTTTGCTAATGCTTGTTTTGCGTGTATGGAAAATAACTTCTGTCTCCTGAGTGCCAATTAAAAACTGCTTAGATATTACACCAAAATCCCCAACAATAAATGATAGATATTATACTTATTCATCAAAGATATTGAAAATCTCTGCATATTGGAATTAAATTGGCATTATTACCTTGGGCTTTTAGTCTGAATTACCATATACATTTGCTTCATAATGTACCAGCCCCTTTAGCAGAAAGTACTTTGCATCATGCTGATTTCTACACCATCTTGTAAATCCCAACACAGAAAATTCCTTAAAATATGTCTTTTAATTGTATTTATTTTTTTTTTTAATTTTAATTTTACAAACCGAAGAAATTAGTCTGGTGATGAGAAATCAAATTATCAGGACAGTTAAAATTTCTAGACATTAAAAATCTGCTAGGACTAGATCATTGTTAGAAGACAATAGTAAAATGCTATTGTAGATCATTTAGAGTTGTGCTTCTTTCTTGCTATCCCAGATTTTTCAGACTAGATTTTGTTTATTACTATACATTTTTGAAAGTATTATATATATGATAAAGACAAGCATGTAGTTCAAATATTTAAGTTTTATTTTAAATCTGCTGCTAGTGGTCTGATTTGAGAATAACTGATGAGTGAGGACTGAAATACTATCATTTTGCTATAGCAGAGGCTCTGTTCAAATGATAGAATTCAAAACAATTTTTTAAAAATTTCCAAACAGTTATACAAACTAGAATGACATAGGTGAAACTTACATAATTATTACACAAAAGAGTTATAATTCATACAAGAAAGTTATATGTCTTTACATATTAATGCACTGTCTGAACATTTTAGCTGAACAAAAGAAAACTGCACATAAAGAAGAAAATAGCAGATTAAAATCAGTGTTCTATCAAGATGAGCATGACTGCAAGATTGATGAATGGTATAAAATAATGAAGCAGTTAAAACTTTAGAAGTAAGTATACATAATTGTACATATAAAGAAAGAAAGGTAATTTTAAGGAAAGAACATTACAGTATTGGCACAAGAGGCACTCATCAATAACAAACTAATATGCTTTATATAGGTTAATAGGTACTTACTAGGCTCTTGATCTGTGAGGATCTTAAGAAGTCTGCCCTTACCACCAGTTACCGTCCCCATAACTTACCAAATGTCATTTTTTCTGTGCTTCATCTTCCTTCTTGACTAGTGTCTCCTTTGTTTTTGGGGAAAATAAAATCAGAGGTTATGTGCAAAGAAAACTGTGAAGGATTCCTATCACTGCTTTAAAATCCACCTGCTTCATAATGGGTTTACTGGCCATGGCAGGTGGGACATGAGCATTCACTAGTAAGCAGAAAAGGATGTCAGAGAACATTTGTAGGTTGCAAAACCTATTGCTCAGCTAGAAAAAGAAGAAATGGTACATAGTGTCATTGCATATATACATGCTCAAGCTCTGCCAATTTGCACTGACACACTCATCAATTTCCCCTAGTGGTGATTCATGGTGGCTGGAAACTAAGGCCTTGAAGACAATGCTAAATGAGAATCACAGAGTTACCTCTTATGCCATGCTCATGTACATTTGTTAGGATAAGGCTATTCACAATGGATGTGGCATACACACCAGACTGACGTGTAACTCACACACGAATCCCACCCGTGTCCAATAGGTTGACTTACTTGTAGTACTTGATCCCAAAATATGTCACAAATATGGTCACATAACATGGTTGCTGATATCCACATAAAGTGGTCATAAAACAAGTAATGTGAAACAACTTGCTGCAGCGCAGAGAAAAAAAAACACTTCAAACTCCCTCAGTGTACAAAAGAAGTCCTCATATTATTTTGTCAATTCAACCCTGATTTAGTTTCGTGCTAGCAGTTATTCCTAAGCATAGGTTCATAGATTAATACTAGACTAATTGCCCTTGTTTGCCATTTTAAGCCTAGCTAATTACCCCATGTAAGAATCAAATCTTGCACCTTCTGCTTGTAAGGTAAGCACCTTAACTATTATGCCAACCTCCCCACCCTGAACAGGTTCACACTTTGCAGCAGGAAGATATAAAATGAAACCCAGCAAGTTAATGCCTTTTTGTAACAACCAGTAGTTTTATAAGCTTGAGTTCCTATTTTATCTTGGTGAAACAGACCCATTTAATGGATAGAAAATTCTTAAGCAGAAGCATAACTCTGTGAAGTAAAGGGATACAGATCTAACTGAAATTTACACATGTAAATTTGAATAGTGGTTTGGAGGAAGAGACAGGCAGGTGATGTAGCAGAAACTACATCTGGTATATCTACTCTGAGTAGAGGGAGAAGTACTCTGGATGGAAGCTTCACCGTATGCAGCTGGAGGCTTGTATGCATTAAAAATGCAGCCATTAAATGGGGATAGAAGATTAGCAAATTAAGTCTGTGGCCATAGGTCTCACTAGTGTGCAAGTGACAGCACAGAAAGGTGGTACAGTGTTGGTGGCACAAGTGTCACTGACAGGTGTGGGGTTTGGTCCTAATTAGAAGAAACACTCTCAGTGACTCACTGTCAGATGCAATTGACAGCACATACACCTCCTGGATGATAACCCTTTGAATTATATGTTAACATATTCTCAGGTTTATATGATACTTAGCCTATGGCAAGAATGACAGTCAACAGCTTAATTACATCAAGTACCAGTAACAGTTGATTAAATCCTCTTAGTAAGAAGAATTTCAGTTGTAACTTTTGAGTCTCCCATCCATTTACTGAGTCAGGTTTTGAAAGTTGATAAGGCATTACTCTGGTTGATATTCAAAGATGTCTGTTCAGAAATCAGATGATGCATTTGTTTAAGTATTTATCATACCCATAAGTATTAAGGCCTTGATTGACAGAGCTTGTGACAAAGTATTATTGCTACAGAGTGAAATGTTACTGAACATCCAAGCATCTTTTATATCTTAAAAATTGAAGCGGAAATTTCTCTGCAGGGCACTGCAAGTGATGGTGTATAAAAGAGGGCTTTTAATCATTTAAGATAACTCAGGATACCCAGGCAAATTACTTTTTTGGAAAGACATTTCTGAGGTATTTTGAGCTACTCTTGCTATATAGAGAGATACATACTAAACAGGGTATTTGATCTAATGATAATTTAAATAAGGGAGGAATAAAGTGAAACTATGACTTCTTTTGAAGGATGAGATGAGCCAAATAAAATGATTTCCAACCAAAACTGAGTTCTGGTGATCAACAGAAATCTCATTATCAAGATATACCAAGATCTACCATTACTATGTCCATGCTGAGAGGATGATGTTAATATAATATGAGGAGAGAGATCTGGATTTCTAAAAAAAAAGTAAAAATAGTACTTTTTGTGACATTAAGGGTGCGCTCGTGACTGACCAAGGATTAGTCTGATCTATCCTTTGATGGACAGTGTGAGCTCAAAACAGGTTTTGATAGTCATTACAATTTGCAGTCATCAACACATGATTAAGCAGAGATTTCTCTGCAGGGCAATGCAAGTGATGGTGCACTTGCCCAACGTTTCCTGGAATTCATTAATTCAAATGCCCTGGACCAGTTTGTTCTTACCCTCACTAGAGGTAGCAACATTCTTAACCTGTTCATTACTAACATGGGCGACCGTTGCTCTACACCAGTAGTTAACTCCTCCCTGGTTAGATCCAACCATAAACTAATCACCCTGGAAATCCACATCCCTCCCACCCCCCCCACCCCCCACAAAAGTAACCACCATGAAAAACTTCTCCAAAGCTAACTTTGGATTCCTAAAAATAGAGGTGGGTAACTTCATGGCACCCATGAAAATGGAGAATAGTTGCATGACTGCCAAATCATACACTGATACATTGTACAAACACATACACAGATGCATGGATCTCGCCATATCCAATAGAACCAAGACACTCTCCTCCAAAAAAAGGAAGCCAATCTGGTGGTCCCCTGCCATAAACAAACTCTACAACAGAAGGAGGAAACTGATGTGGAATAAGGTGAAGTCCCAAGACTGGAAAAACTCCCTTATCAGCCTCAACAAAAAGTTGAGATCCCTCATCAAATCCTCTAAAGCTAGGTGTGAAAACAGAATTGCAGCAGATAATAAAGACAACCACAAGGCCTTCTATAGTTATGTAAAGAATCTCCATGGCAATACCCAGATTTACTCTGAGCTACTGCACAGTGGTACATCCTATACCATGCCAACAGATACTGCCAATATACTGGCCGACAGATTCAGTGCCAACTTTACCCCTCTATCCCCCAAAGGACCAATCACAATACCAGTAGATTGCCAGGCACCCAGTATTACTGCTGCACAGGTTAAAACAGCACTGTCCAAGGCCAAGAAATCCAGCTTCCACGGGATCTGACAATATCCCTGGCTGTGTTTCACATGAACTACAGAGTGAACTGGCATCTCACCTGTGGGACCTGTTCAATCACAGCCTCACCTCAGGCTTTGTCCCTTTCAAATGGTGTACTGCTGCAGTCATCCCTCTCCTCAAAGGTGGAGTGACTACAGACCCTGGGAACTATCGCCTTAATAGCCTGACAAGTTTGCTATGCAATGCTATGGAATTCATTATCATGGACCTAATAAACAAGGATATAGGGAATCTCCAAACTCTGGATCCCACACAGCTTGGTTTTGTGAAGGGTAGTTCATGCCTGCTCAACTTGGTTGACTTCTTTGAGTCAGTCACCAGAGCTGTGGATGAAGGCAAGGTGGTTCATGCAGCCTACCTTGATCTGGCCAAGGCGTTTGATACTATTCCCCATTCAGGAATCACAGGAAAACTCACTAAACTAGGCATCAACCCCTATATCACTAGGTGGGTTGCAAACTGGCCCACAGTGTGAAAGTAGCAGAGTCCAAGTCAGACTGCAAACCAGTCACAAGTGGAGTCCCACAGGGTTCGGTCCTGGGTCCTCTCCTTTTTGGTATATACTTCTCTGAAGAACAGGCCAATGCAAAGCATCTCTGGCTGTCAAAGTTAGCAAACATTTGCAAGTTGGGAGCTATTATTAACTCCGCAAGTGATGTTGACATCCTACAGAAAGGCCTCACTGAGACCAATGACTGGGGTCAGAACCAAGGCCTTAAGCTCAATACCAAAAAATATGTTGACATCCCCTTTGGGAAAAACCCAGTTTCCATGAATTACCAAATTGATGGTAGTCCACTGAACACAGAAGGTGTTAAAAGAGATCTGGGAACACAGGTTAACAACAGCCTCTCTTTTGACCACCACATTGCCACTGTGGTAAGAAAGTCCTTCTGTGTGAGACATCTCATTACTAAGGGTTTTGCATTCAGGAAGAAAGAGTTCATTGTCTCCCTCTACTCTTTCCCATTAGGCCAGTCATCGAATACAATGCCCCATTTGGCATTACCTCACTAGATACTTGCAACAGCTAGAGAAGCCACAAAAGTACCTCACAAAGAGGATCCTAGACCTTAAACACTTGTCCTATATGGACAGATTCAAAACACTCTAACTATTCTCTGTTTCATAACCCCTACTTAGAGGTGATCTCTGCTTCACATACAAAGTCATGTCTGATCCAGCTTTGTCAGAAGTGCTACATCTAAAGAAATCCCAATCCCTCCACACCTCACTCTCCAGTGACATCAACCTCATTACCACAATCAACAGAACATGATGGAGGGACAGGATCATAACCCAGAGACTGCCCTTGCTATGTAACAGTCTTCTCATATATGTCAAACAGAGCACCTCACTGGCCCTCTTCAAGAGAAACCTTGATGAGTGGATGGGAAATAGAAAATTCACCCCTGGGATCACTCCAGTGGCTCTACTTGATACAGGCACTGGGAACTAAGGTTGGGTGGCAATATGTCAGGGTAATCCTATGGGCTAGGATTGTAAAGGCCCCAGGGTCATTAGCCTAGTACACACCTATGAACCTATGAACCTTTAACTTTCCCTTTCATACCTTATCAATCATGACCTGGCTCATTACCTTGTTTTCTATTATATTTTGAGTGTAGTTATTTAGTTGTTCATAGGTTCATATGTGTTTACTAGTCTAACAACCACAAGGGCCTTTTTAAGCCTAGCCATGCATCACAAATCTCTGACAAATCATGATACCCTTGATAAGCATAAGCATGGGCCTGGGAGATAATCGTCTGCAGGTTGCCTGTTTTTACAGTTTGTTATTGTTTTTCCTTTATCGGTATTTGATTTGTATTTTTAGTTGTGCAGAGGTTCACTTGTATGAACTCCATGCATAAAACAGCATTTTTTTTAATTGTAATTTTACAGAAATGTTTGCATTTACTAAACAGTTTAAGTAGTCTTTTCCCATTGTGTTCATGTTATTTATCATATTCAATATCTACATTATACCTAAGGTTTGTGATGCTCTATAACTTAACAAAATAGTTAATCTGCCATTGAAAGGGAAGGTTGTCACCACATTAAGATACATGCTGATCCTAACCCTGAGCTTGCCCCTGAGTCTAACAAAACTACTTTACTTACCTTAGAAAAGCACTTTTCATAACATTACCGCTTCGCAAGTCACTGACCCACACACAATACACATCAGCAGCAGATGAGCAACACTAGATCTTACCTCTTACCTAGCCATCACTCTAACCCTAACCTGCAAACTGTCACACAGATACTACTGTCACCTAAGGTAGAAACGTTTGCTATATCAGAACATTTAAACATTATTGTAATAAAATTTCACCTTACACAATCCATCTTGCTCCATTTAAATCTCCAGCAATCAATAACTGTACTTGATAAAGAATATATTCGACAAATTTTACATAACTGAAAATCTTTTGATAAAACACAACAGCACTCAAAATCTGAACTAAGGATTTATTGGAACAGCTAGTAAAATACAACAGAAATGGTAGTGCTTACATGAGCTTTTCCATTGAAGCCAATAATTTGCAGTTATTCATCCATTTTCCGAGTTACATTTCAGGAGAGTAAGAGAAGTATTCTGGTGTATGTAAAGAGCAAGCTGGGTGCATAGATGTAGTTTTCTCTGTGAAACATGCCCTTTTCTCCAGCGTGTTCTGTTAATCTACCAAAAAAGATTAAGATCACTTGAGCATTTGTTTCCTATACCACTGAACTACCACATTCCAGGTCTGATAGAATATGGTCTGTTGACGAGATGCAGAGATCACCTCACAGTGCCATATTTAATACTGAGAAGAGAGACAAGATGTTGAGATAGTCTGCATAATTTTTATGATTTAGGTTCTTGATTTTTTTTTTTTTTGGCGAGGTAGGGTTGAGGGCATTCCAACTCTGGCAAGTGTTTGGATAGGAATATTCTAAAAGGGGTGTTATACTCGATGTTCACCTTAATGAGTGGCAAATACAGATGAACAATAATGTACCTTGATCTGGATGCCATACCCTTAGAAATAAGTAGTGATATGAAAAAGAACTTCCTTACAATAGTGGATGCACTGAGGTCAAGGGACAGTTCATTGTAAACATAGGTTGCCAGATCTGTAACTACAGGATCAGTTTTGGCAGATATATTGTCAATGTGGTAGTTCCAAGGGGAGTCATGCTTGCTGAAGAATATGATTATACATTAATTGGTAGTTATTTTTAGTCCATGGTTTGGGCATCAACTGTTAGTTTGGGAGAGGCACACTTGTAGGTTAATTGTGTTCTCTGGGAGTTACGATGGCCTCAGTTTTGAAAATGACTGCAAACATGGTCAGCCACAAACCCTTAATGTAAAGTTTATCCACTGAAAAATAAATGCCTAAGAGTAGTGCCCAAGGAATGAATCCTGGGACGCTGCATTACTGACATGTCTTTTGGAGGTGGTAGAGTCACCCAGCATTAATTTCTGTATTCTATTTGTGATCCAATTTGCTTTCCAATGAGTTAGATAGGGGGTAACATTTAGCTGGGAGAGTTCATCTATGATACAGGAATATGGGATGGTGTTCATCTCCTTTGCAAGGTCCTGCTATGAGGTTTTCACTGATTTACCTTCACCCATTGCCTTTGTGACATTTTCAAAAAAATCAACCAGGTTAAGTAGGTAGAGCCTGCCCTTGATGAATATGAACTGGGTTGCTCAAGAGTCTGTAGGCCACTTATATCCATACTTACTAGTCCTATAATGATCCTTTCCATAGCCTTGCAGATGAGGCTGTTCAGGCTTATGTATTTCTAATTATACAGGACTGTTGTAGCCCCACCTTTGTGTAAGGGAATGACTGATGCTGCTATCCATACATCTGGCACAAAGCCTGATTTAAGTGTCATGTTGAATAGCCTCTGTAGGATGTCTGACATTTCATGTTTCAGGCTAGCCAGTAGGCATATTGGCATGTTATTTGGCCCCACAGACATACTGCTTTTGTCTTTGGATAGTGTTAGAGGTGTAACTGGTACTACCAGTAGCAGGTACTGGTCTCACAAACTTGTGTCCCTCATCCTTCAGCTCTTAAACTGGTGAGCAAAAAAAAAAAACTATATATATATATATATATATATATATATATATATATATATATATATATATATATATATATATGTAGGTAATCTTCTTCCTTGTACTGGTAGCTAGAGACACAGATAAAGGACCCCCAAATATTGCTCTTCAATGGACAAGAAAAAAAAAAAAAAAAAAGAAGAAAGAAATCTTCTTTGTTTTGCACTATAACAAACTACTTGCTACAAATGTAGCAAACAGTTGCTAGAGTTTAGATCATGCAGAGAGTGCTGCAGTGCTCAGTTTTGACTGAAAATACAATACCAGCTTTTAAAAGCCATTATGCACTTAAGGAGACATGAGAATGGATCAGATGTCTGATCATGCCCTCTAACACTTTGCGCTAAGGGCTATTGTCCCCTTTGCCCTGTCCCAGCTACACTACTGGATATTTGATGAAGAAGGTAGATGAGGTAATTGATCTGAGCAGAGGGGAAGGGTAAAGAGATACTGTTGGTGATGAATTTCTCCACTTGTAGATTGGCTATGTCCTCTGATTCTGAATATGTGACATAATTTATTATTAGCTCTGTGCAGTGCTGGGCATTGTTTCTGAGATTTCTAACATAGTAACAAATGCTTCCTCATTATCATTTGCCAAAGTGGCTGTTTTTACCTCATACCTGATTATGGGTGATTTGATCAAGATTCAGAGTTCCTTGTTTAGTTTATATAGGTTCACAGGTGTTTACTAGGCTAACAACCACAATGGCCTTTTTAAGCTGAGCCATGTATCCCACATCTCTGATGAGTTCTGATACCCTTGATAAGTGTAAGCATGGGCCTGGGAGATAAACCATTGACAGGTTACCTGTTTGCATCAGAGACAATACGTGCCAAACCAGAGATGAATTTCCAGTTTCCCAACCAATTGTCCAAGTTGCACTTGAATTGGATTAAGGAGGATCTCTGCTTCACATGGATAGGGAGCCTGTTCCATAGATGGGGTAGTCTCATTTTATCATTCATCTTAGCAAGATCATATTTGGCTTCTTCAGTTTAAGATTTCATTTTGTGCTCAATTAGTTTTTTCTTTGATTATTGAGCCTGTTTATATTAGGGTTCCATCACATGGGGTTATTTTTGAATTTTGTATTGTATTTACTTCTGAGGAGGACAGATGTATCTGTGCAACTAATTACATGTGCACAGGACTGAGCAGTATAGGACACTGTATAAGCAGTAGTAGTTTAATTGAGATGCAAGAGGGTTTTGAATTTAATAAAGTTATCATTCAGTTTTAATAGATTAGCCTTTGTATTAGTCTCTGAATTCTGGGGTATTGGAGTATGTTTCTGTATTTAATCTTAAGGTGATTGGGACTAACTTGTGGTCCGATTTGACCAGGGAGGAGTTACAATAGGCAGGGAACACAGCTATCCCATATTGGTAAGGACCAAGTCCAGGTTTTTATCTCCCTTGGTTGGAGTTTGGACTAGCTGGTCCAAGAAGTTTGCATTTATGAAGTTTAGAGATCTCTGGGCATACATGTTTGAGAATGTATATGTTCCCATTTATGGTGAGATAATTAACATCTCCTAACATAATGGTGTTTGGCTTAAAAGATAGGGTGTCAATACTAGTTAGGTTATAGATATGGGCCATGGGGGAAGTAAAGGGGGTCACATACTTAGCAATGATATGATAAAGGGTTTGTTTATAGAAAGTTGGACATGGAGGTCTTCCAAAATGTTATCTTGTCTAACAAGTCTGGATCTGAGATTTTTTTTGAAGAATATAGTGGCACCTCCCCCTTCAGTACCTACTTCTAATGCAGTAGGCCTGTGTGAGTGATAGACATCATATATCTACATTTTTCAGGGTAAGTAGGGCTTGTAGGGTATGGAATTTTTTTAAGGCTCCTAGCATTGAGCAGCAAAGGCTTCTAACACTGAGCAGCAATACCTCTAGGTTCTCCTGATTCCGTTTAGTTATGTTCAAAGTTTTAGAAGATGGACTTTGTCTAAAAAGGGTACAATTGGCAAAGACAAGTTTTGACCAACATACATAAGCTTCAGGGTGGACTGGGGGCAGAGAGAGATGCAGACCATCCTTGTCAATGCAGTAAGGACTGTGTACCATCTCTTCCCAGGCTGCAATATATTGTACCACCACAGAATGACACCAAGATCTAAGCAATTTTTAGATTCAATTATCTTTTGATAATATTGTTGCATCTTTCTTGGACATAGTAAAATGCTGCTCAAAGCTAAACTCATAGCTGTGTCATTGACATATTCTGAGAGCTCCATCATGCCTGCCTTCATATAATCTAGGAAGACACATCTTATGTCATTCACACTACATGTACAATGACTGCGTTATATGTGGACTTGCGGTGGACGAACTTGCATGCATTTGTGATGTGGTAAATCCTGGTACCTGATAGGCTACTGACTATGCCCATCTCTTTGAATAACCTGTTGAGTGGTGTACTATGAAGTCACCTAAGATGAGTACATTGGTATGTTTTTGGACTGAGTCTGGGTGACTCACAGATGCATGTTTCATGGTGAGTTCTGCCTGTGATGTATGTTTGTGAGGATGCTGAGGGTTTTTGTTCCTTAAGTTACATTTAACAGGCTTCAATGGCCTTCTAACATCCTCAGCATATGTAGCTATATATATTTGGTTTGACATGTTTGAGACTGGTTTAGTATGGTGATGTGTGGTGCTGGCATCTTTGTTATTCATAGCGGCTTTGTATGAGGGCTTTGCCTCCTACAACATCATGTAACTACATCTTTCACACACTGTGGCAAATTATTTAAGTAGTGGGCAGTTGTCAGTGAACATGAAATAATTGCTACATTGTCTCAGGATGCCCACTTCAAAGAAGCTGACTACAGAGGCAGTGGGAAAGTACAGATCAGTGCTTCCAGATATCACTACTGTGGGCTGGAGGGGGGTAGTGCCTAAGAGATTAGGAGTTGCTTAACTGGAGTGCTATTTGTCTAAGATGAACAATATGAAAAGGAGCAGACCACTTGGGGCAACTACTTGTAAGTATGCTCAACATTTTTGGAATAGATTATTTAGAGAAATTTATAGTTTCAACTAAGTGTATATATACATGGTTAAAATGTCTGAGAAAATGCAGGCAACTTATGGTACCAGATAAATAAAAAGAATTCAAGCAAGCCAACTGGCCAATAGCAAAACTGTACAATTCAACAGTCTACAAGCAACCAGTGGCCTATATGAAGGCTTGTCCTTCCTCTTCCTCTACTCTCATTAAGGTTTAAACCAAAGCAATTCTGACTCAAATCACAATAAATGCATATATGCATATATAATAGAAAAGGTGGTACTAAATGATTGCTAATGAAGTGAATTTGTAGGACAGATCTATATACTAGAACAACAGGATGACAGATTTTAAAAGAATTATGGAAAAGGGGTAAACCTTTTAGGTAGTGTACTGTGCATTTAAGGAGGCAGGAAGATAGAAGAAGGGTAAATTGAACTTTAGCAGTCTAAGAGGGTCAACCTTCCAGTTTGATCTACTAGTACCCAGTAGTATAAGAAGACGAGATGAAACTGGAAGGAGTTTTTCTAAACAATGTATAGTAAGACAAGTGAAATCAAAACCAATACTGGGGTTGGTTAGGTATGCACTCCGTATTGTGGATCTGTGGAACCCAGTGGGAGGAAAAGATACTTAAATAATTTAAACAACTGACAATAGCAATGAAATAGTAGATGGAAGGACTTTTTAGTCATATTGTCATAAATGACAGAAAACAGAAACACTGCTTTTTTTTAATTTTACAGAACTCTAACAAGACATACATGAAATCAAACAATAAAACCATATATTCTGGCAAAATATTAGAATAAAACAAGTGTAATATAGTTGCTTGCTTTCCTGGTGTACAGATACTCAGTAGATCGATTTTACTTGTTTAAAAATATATCTACAGTAGTAGACCTACTCTAGGGAAGCCACAATGGCCTACAACAAATCCAAGAGGAAGTGATATATAGAATTGAGGAGCAATGGGATGGAGAAAGCTATCCAAACACAGGTATATATATATATATATATATATATATATATATATATATATATATATATATATATATAAGCCAGATGAAACGAGACACAACAATGCTGTAACCCAATGCGTTATTCTCACTAAGAATGTGAACTAATACGGAGGCCTAGATAGATTCATAGGTTCATAGGTAGGTACTTAGCTATTGGCCCTAGGGCCCATGTAAGCCTAGCCAAACAATACCCTGGCTTTCACCACCCAAGAAAATTATTTTCCTGTGCCCCTATCAAGCAAAGCCACAGAAGTGATCCCCGGGGTGAATCTCCCATCCAATCATCAAGATTTTTCTTGAAGAGTGCTAATGAGAAGCTTTGTTTGATATAGATAGGTAGTTTGTTCCAGAGTATGGAAAGTCTCTGGGACAGGTATCCCTCCAGCATGTTCTGATTACTGTGGTGACAAGGGTTAGGTCCCTAGAGCATGTAGCTTGGAGGGACTGGGATTTCTTTAATGGAGCATGTCCAACAGCTCTGGGTTTGACATAGCTTTGTATGTTAGGCAGAGACCGCCTCTGAGTAGGCGATATGTGACGGAGTAAAGCTGGAGTTTTTTTAGACAGTCTGCGTAGGGCATCTGTTTCAGGCTGGTAATCCTATTTGTGAGGTATTTCTGTGGCCTTTCCAGTTGTTGTAGATGCCTTGTGAGGTACATACCAAAGGGGCGTTGTACTCTATAATGGGTCTAATGAGTGATGAGTAGAGGGGAACAATGACCTTTTTTTTCCTGGATGAGAAACTTTTTGTGATGAGGTGTGCCACATAGAAGGATTTCCTGACTATTGTGGCAATGTGATTATCAAAGGAGAGACTACTGTCCACCTGTGTCTCAAGGTCTCTTATCACACTTTTAGTGTTAGGTAGACTACCGCCTATGTGGTAGTTCATGGGTACAGAGTTTTTACCAAAAGGGATGACAATGCACTTTTTGGCATTGACCTTGAGGTGGCTTTGACACCAGGCATCTGTCTCAGTGAGGCCCTTTTGTAGGATGTCAACTTCATTAGGAGTTTTGATTATGGCTTCTAGTTTGCAGTCTTCTGCGAACTTCATTAGCCAAAGACCTTATGTGTTAGCCTGTACTTCAGAGAAGTAGATACCAAAAAGGAGAGGACTGAGGACTGAACTCTGTGGTACTCCACTTGTCACTGGTCTGAAGTTGGATTTGGAATCTGCTACTTTCACAGTGTACCAGTTGGCAACCCATCTTGTGACATAGGGATTTATACCTAGTTTAGTGAGTTTATCTATAATTCCAGAGTGGCGGATGGTGTCAAAACCCTTGGTGTGATCTAGATAGGCTGTGTGAACCACCTTCCCCTCATCTACGGCTTTGGTGACCACTTCAATGAAGTCTGTCAGGTTTAGGAGACATGATCTGCCTTTTACAAACCCGAACCAGATAGGGTCCAGAGTTTGGCGATTACCAGTGTCACTGTTTATAAGTTCCATGATGATATGTTCCATAGCCTTACAGACCAGGCTCATCAGGCTAATGGGGTGGTATTTCCCGGGGTCCATGGTGGCTCCCCCTTTGTGGAGTGGGATAAGTATTGCTGTGTGCCATTCAGTGGGCACAAAGCCTGAGGTGAGGCTATGACTGAACATGGTACTTAGTTGGGGTGCTAGTTTGTTCTGTAGTTCGTGTAGAATGCAGCCTGGAATGTTGTCAGGTCCCAGGGATGCTGTGTTCTTGGCTTTGGAGAGTGTGGTTTTTAAATGTGCAGCCATGATTACAGGAACTTTGCATTCTTCCAGTATAGAGATGGGCCCTTTAGAGGATGAGAGGGGGGGGGGGGTAAAGTTAGCACTGAACCTATCTGACAGGATGTTGGCAATATCAGTTGGTTCTGTATATTTAATGCCATTGTGCTGTAGCTCAGAGCAGATCTGAGTGTTGCCATTGAGATTCTTGACATAGCTATAGAATGCTTTGTGGTTGTCTTTATAATCAGTGGTGATTTTGTTTTTGTAACTAGTTTTGGAGGATTTTATGAGGGATCTCAGCTTCTTACTGAGGCTGACCAGGAAGTTCCTCCAATCATGGGATTTTACTCTTTTTTGCAACAGTTTCTTTCTTCTGTTGTAGTTTGTTTATGGCAGGGGACCACCAGATTGGCTTCCTTTTTTTGGAGGATAGCATCTTGGTTCTGTTATGGTTGCGCAATCCATGCACTCATGTAAGTGCTTATAAAGTGCATTTGTGTAGGATTCAGCAGTTGTACCTCTATTATCCGTCAGCATGGGTGTCATGAAGTTTGCCACTTCTTTCTTAAGAAGCACGAAGTTGGCTTTTGAGAATTTTTTTACGGTGGTTTCCCTAATGGGGGGTGGGGGTGGGATGTGGATGTCTAGGGTGATTAGCTTGTGGTCGGATCTGATCAATGACTGATTGACCTCTGGTGTGTAACACCGGTTGCCCATGTTGGTAATGACCAGGTCTAGGATATTGCTGCCCCTGGTGGGGGTGTGGATAAGTTGATCCAAGGCATTGGAAATTATTAATTCCCGAAAACGTTGAACAAAAGAGTTGGTACATGAGTAGTTTTCCCAGTTAATGGTGAGGTAGTTGAAATCACCCATTATTCGGGTGTTAGTTTGTACCCTAATATTTTCCAGATAGCTGTTTTAATAAACTGTTAAGACAAACTGATGTTCATTTCTGGGGAGAAAATAATCAAGATTCAAAGGAAAAAGTCTGTAGAAGGACTTAGCTATATTTTAGCTTTTAAATTGTTTAATTATTTATGCAAATTGACATTGTTAAGAAGTGAGATGAGAGTAAGGCCTGAGTATCTGAAGGTATATACTTCTTCACTAGCAAGATTTTCACATGTACGTGAGACATGTGAGGATGATACTTTCTGTAGTTTCTGCTGTCAGCCAAAGGACATTATTTTTTTCCTTTTCTGTCTTTCATTCTTTATTTTTAGTTTATTTATTTATTTATTTTTGGCGTAAAATTTTGCCAAATCATACATGCAGACAACAATACAGAAATACATACCAGATCGGCTGAGGCCCGGGTTAACAACGACTGCCACCAGTACTGTTGGCCAACAGGGTGCTGGTGGAAATTGGGCTACTGTTGGCCGAAGGAGGAGAAGAGGATGAAGGCATCCCCGAAGGCAGGTAAATGCTAGGACTGTGATAGTGAGGGTCGGAACTTTGAATGTTGGCAGTATGACTGGTATAGGGAGAGAGCTAGCTGATATGATGGACTGAAGGAAGGTTGGTATATTGTGTGTGCAAGAGACCAGATGGAAGGGGAGCAAGGCTAGGTGTATCAGAGGTGTTGTCAAATTGTTTAATCATGGTGTGGATGGGAGGAGAAATGGTGTAGGCATTATTCTGAAGGAACAGTATGCTAAAAATGTTTTGGAGGTGAAAAGAGTGTCAGATAGAGTGATGTTTATGAAGCTGGAAATTGATGGTGTAATGATGAATGGTGTTAGAGCATATGCTCCACAAGTTGGGTGCGCGATGGATGAGAAAGAAAAATTTTGGAGTGAGTTGGATGAAGTTGTGATGACTGTACCCAAGGGTGAGAGAGTGGTGCTTGGAGCAGATTTCAATGGGCATGTTGGTCAAGGGAATAGAGGGGATGATGAAGTGATGGGTAGGTATGGTCTTAAGCAAAGGAATACAAAAGGTCAGATGGTAGTGGATTTTGTGAAAAGGATGGACATGGCTGTGATGAATATGTATTTTAACAAGAGGGAGGAGTATAGGGTGACATGCAAGAGTGTAGGAAGATGCACACAGGTGGATTATATCTTATGTAGAAGGGCCAGTCTGAAGGAGATTGGAGACTGTAAAGTGGTGGTAGGGGAATGTGTAGTTAGGCAGCATAGGATGGTGGTTTGTAGAATGACATTGATGATCAAGAAGAGGAGGATGAGTGTGAGGGCAGCACCAAGGATCAAATGGTGGAAATTGAAAAAGGGTAATTGTGAGGTGATGTTCAGGGAAGAGTTAAGACAGGCACTGGGTGGCAGTGAAGAGTTACCGAATAGCTGGGTAACTACAGCAGAGCTAGTAAGGGAAATGGCTAGGTGTGACATCTGGAAAGAGGAAGGAGGACAAGGAGACCTGGTGGTGTAATGAAGAAGTACAGGAGAGTATACAGAGAAAGAGGCTGGCAAAGAAGAAGTGGGATTTTCAAAGAGATGAAGAAAGTAGACAAGGGTATAAGGAGATGAGGTACATGGCAAAGAGTGGTGGTGAAGGCTAAGGATAAGCGTATGAAGAGTTGTATAAAAGGTTGGACACTAAGGAGGGAGAAAAAGGCCTGTACCGATTGGCTAGACAGAGGGACTGAGCTTATAAAGATGTGCAGCAGATAAGGGTGATAAAAAATAATGAGGGAAACATACTCACAAGTGAGGAGAGTGTGTTGAGCAGATGGAAAGAGTACTTTGAGGGGTTGATGAATGAAGAGAATGAGAGGGAGAGAAGCTTGGATGATGTGGGGATAGTGAATCATGAAGTGCAGTGGATTAGCAAGGAGGAAGTAAGGATAGCTATGAAGAGGATGAAGAACAGAAAGGCTGTTGGTCCAGATGACATACCTGTGGAAGCATGGAGGTGTTTAGGTGAAATGGCAGTGGAGTTTTTAACTAGATTGTTTAAGGAAATATTGGAAAGTGAGAGGATGTCTGAGGAATGGAGAAAAAGTGTTTTGGTACCAATTTTTAAGAATAAGGGTGATGTGCAGATCTGTAGTAACTACAGAGGGATTAAACTGATCAGTCACAGCATGAAGTTATGGGAAAGAATAGTGGAAGCTAGGTTAAGAAAGGAGGTGATGATTAGAGATCAGCAGTATGGTTTCATGCCAGGAAAGAGCACTACAGATGTGATGTTTGCTCTGAGAGTGTTGAGGGAGAAGTACAGAGAAGGTCAGAAGGAGTTGCATTGTGTCTTTGTGGATTTAGAGAAAGCATATGACAGGGTGCCTAGAGAGGAGTTGTGGTATTGTATGAGGAAGTCAGGAGTGTCAGAGAAGTATGTAAGAGTGGTACAGGATATGTACAAGGGTAGTGTGACAGCGGTGATGTCTGCGTTGGGAGTGATGGATGCATTTAAGGTGGAGGTGGGATTACATCAAGGATCAGTTCTGAGCCCTTTCTTATTTAGAATGGTGATGGACAGGTTGACAGACGAGATCAGACAGGAGTCCCCGTGGACTATGATGTTTGCAGATGACATTGTGATCTGTAGTGAGAGTAGGGAACAGGTGGAGGAGACCCTGGAGAGGTGGAGATATGCTCTAGGGAGAAGAGGAATGAAGGTCAGCAGGACTAAGACAGGATATATGTGTGTGAATGAGAGGGAGGATAGAGGAATGGTGAGGATGCAGGGAGTAGAGGTTGCGAAGGTGGATGAGTTTAAGTACTTGGGATCAACAGTTCAGAGTAATGGTGAGTGTGGAAGAGAGGTGAAGAAGAGAGTACAGGCAGGATGGAGTGGGCGAAGAAGAGTGTCAAGAGTGATTTGTGACAGATGAATACCAGTAAGAGTGAAAGGGAAGGTCTACAAGAGGGTAGTGAGACCAGCTATGTTATATGGGTTGGAGACAGTGGCATTGACAAAAAGACAGGAGTCAGAGCTTGACATGGCAGAGTTGAAGATGTTAAGATTTGCACTGGGTGTGATTAGGACGGACAGGATTAGGAATAAGTATATTAGAGGGTCAGCCCAGGTTGGAAGGTTTGGAGACAAAGCCAGAGAGGCAAGATTACATTGGTTTGGACATGTGCTGAAGAGGGATGCAGAGTATATTGGGAAAAAGATGCTAAGGATGAAGCTGCCAGGTAACAGGAAAAGAGGGTGGCCTAAGATAAGGTTTATGGATGTGGTGAGAGAGGACATGCAGTTGGTTGGTGTGACAGAGCAAGATGCAGAGGACAGGAAGAAATGGCAACAGTTGATCTGCTGTAGCGACCCCTAACGGAGCACCCAAAAGAAGAAGAAGATTTATCTATTTTTGCATTTACTTTGCATTTAAGGTACATTGTGCTGACTGCAAGCAATCAGAGAGTTTGTTAAACGTTAGTGGGAGATTATTCAAGATGGATTTTTGATTGGAGGCTGAATCAAAAAAGACTAAGTCTGCAGTATAAACATTTAGATTTGATTGATAGAAATCAAGATCGAGGTGGATGATACATGTTCTATAAGGACTGAGGGACTTGTGTAAAGATAGACTGAGGGAAGATCTATCTCTATTTATTTAACATTTGTTAACCGGGAAAGCCCGACTTGGAACAAAGCCAATTTTCAGCGGAGGCCCATGGAGAAAGGCTCCAGATGCATGTCTTTTGTAATGTGGGAGGAAACTGGATCTCCCGGAGGAAACCCACATGAACACAGGGAAGACATGCAGACTCCACACAGAGGGCACCCCAGTCAAGAATTGAACCAGAGAACCTCTTACTGTGAGATGACAATGCAACTGCTGCACCACTGTGCCGTCCAATCGGTGAAGGTTATCTGAAAAAGATAGTTTGAAAACCATTTAATAGTTAAGGGGACAAATGTATCACCTTACATATGAATCCCTGAACTATATTCATATACACTAATATATCCAGAGAGGTCACAAAGCCCTAATTCATCCTTTATCCTTTTCCCACTTCATCACAATCTACTTCCTTAAAATCCTATATCACCATTAACATTGTATTCCTAGTTTTTCCACAATGTAAGCCACAATTAAGCATGAACACTGTTGGTGTATTATATTTTTATGTGGGCATCACTGATCCAATCATCCATAGTTAGGGTAACATCTCAAATTGTATCTTTTATGTTGTAGTCATAAATAATTTTACTGTTTCCCTTCATGGTCCAAGCCTTTAATCAAATACCACTCCATATCTAGTCTGGAGCTTCTTATCTCACAGAACAGAGCTAGTCTATTCCTTATCCATTCATATCCGACATTACAGAAGCCATTCTTCTCCTACTGTTTCCCTTGGCATATGTTGGACAGATTCTACTGTATATTTATATGTACATCCTACATCTTCCTACTCCTCACCCAACTGGGTGCTTAACATAAGCTTTAACCCTGGACACTGTTTTACCCCTGTCTTGAGATGGCACTGATCTACATACATCTTTGCCTTTATATGTATTTCCCTATTTTAATGAGATCACTGTTCCACTATTATCCACTCCTTCACTACCCTTCCCATGGAACCTGTACACAGGCACATCCTTATCCTATTCCATACTGTCTGTTGTTGAAATTCCTTTGATAACTTGAATGTCTGTCATCCCCTGTTGTAATTACCACCTTCAGTTTCTCATCTTTCGACTCAGATGTCTTTCATGACATAGCAATACTACACAGTAATCTGATTTGTTCTGCTTTCTTCTTCCATTCTTTTCTTCTGCCTGAGTAGCCATTTTGTTTTGTATCTTTGACAACCCCCATTCAATTTGCATCTTACTTTCAGGGTTTAGTCACTGATACATACATGTTCAATAAAAATCAAAGCACCACTGTCATTTCTGGGCTAAGATGGTGCTTGTTATGACCTACCAGTCCACTATAACAACCAGTTCTGATTCTCCCTAATCCTCTCATTGCTCAGTGTCGTGGCTGGGGTGGATGACACTTTTCAATGATACTTGAAACTAACAAACTTGATATATGTCTGCTACCTACCTGAACCTTCTTCATACAACTTCTGCGACATTCACTGTCAGATCATTGGTACCTATATGGTGCATAGTATTAATCAGCTATCTCCCCATGGTGTCCTACTAAGCCTAAGTCAGAGCACTGATTTCACTGAACTCTGGTCTCTTCATCTCCCTTACCAATGTTTTAACTCTTTTAGAAACAGAGCGTCCAACTGGGGGAAAACTTCTGTCTCCCACACTGTCTCCCACCTCCCTCACTTCCTTACATGTGGCACTATTTCTCTTTTTTAAACCATAGCTCTTCAGTTCTGGTCCTTATACACCAGCGTATTGTCTGACAGTTTTGTCCTTCCCTGTGCTGCACATACTCTCTTTCCTACCATCTCCTCTTAATACAAGTCTGTACCACTATTTTCTACCTTTCACCCCTGTCACTTGCTGAGATCCTCTCCCTGCTGAGTTCATGCCTGCTCTCCTTTTTATGTTGATGTCTGATTGGCTGCATCCAGCTCTTGCTCCTCTTCATTTATTGTCATTGATCTCAACATTTTACTCCCCTATATTAGTGTCAAAGGAAAAACAACTTCAAAAAGATCAACACATGACAGGTTCAGATTAAGGCACTTTAATCTTGCAGCAAGGAGACAAAATCGTGCTAATACAGAGTTCGTCTAACTAGAATCAGGAAGTGAAGCCATTCTTATACATTTCTTACAAGACATTGCCTACTAAGCTGACGTAATAAATCACAAGTTCTTTCAATATTATTACATAGCAGCTGTTTGTCCATGATTTTCTGCTGACATTTTCAAATTTAAAAGAAACTTCCTAAGAAAAACAACGTGGCCTTGGAGACCACTGGTTAGATACTTCTTACTATGCAATGTTACCATTCAAGGTACTATGGCTAATTCGAGCACAAAGCAAGTACACATTATAGTTCATTTCTTCAAGCAGTCTTTGTTCAACTGTATCTATCTTTTCTGCAGCTATGCATGTTCTCATAACACGAACAGAGCTGATTGTTCAAGTTCAATAACATTATAGAAAACAGTATTGTTCTATTCACTATTTTCCTGGCCTAGCAGATAATCACCTGTTTCTTAGTAAATTTCCAAAAGGCATAAACATGAATTTTGCTGTGTTAGCAAATACTAGGTCAGAGAGCATCTTGCAGTTTCAGAAAGCATATTGCAGTTTGAAAAGCATCTTGTAGTTTCATACAAAACTAAGCTGTACATAAAATAGAATGAAATGTATTAACCCTTTTAGCTTATAATAAGCACTAAACATATACATTAATACATATTTTTCTAACATTTCCCCCCTGTTAATCCTTTTTATTCCATTTTCAAAAGCATAAACAGTTTGCTTCTTCTCCTAACCTCTTCCGTTCAGAATTTGCAGTTAAGAGAGTCATTCAGTTTAAACTTATGAATTCTCTACTTTAGTATTAATATATACTTGCTAACAGTTCTTCAATTTCAGTACTTTTATACAAAGTCTCAGAAACTGACATTTCTATAAAATCTTTAATTAATCTTTTCATGCATGGAATACCACAACAAACACACACTCCTAATAGGAGTAATCCCACACAAATGGCAATCAGGATGTTCATTAGGATGCTACCCCACCCCTCAAACAAATTCTGGAAGAAATCCATCAGTGGGTTTGGGCCTGGTTTGGTCATGGCCGACACTTGCTGAATCACCTCAAGATGGTCGTTTATCTCATGCTGGTTGTCAGGCATATACAAACAGCATTCCTCTTTTATTAAAGCGCACGTACCACCTTTCGCTGCTAGGGTGAAGTCGAGAGCCATGCAGTTTTGAAGCACCACAGTTCTCATAGCGTTCAGTTCATCAGTTACTAATTCGAGAGCAGAAAAAGTTGTATTACTCATTACTTCGAGAAGTTTAGACAGTTTTCTCAGCTCCCAAATTGATTTTACTGCGCCATATACAGGGGCTATACCTGCACATGATATAATAGTGTCACTCAAGTCCATGTGTGTCAGTTTATCTTTGTTTTTCATGGAGTTATGGTTTCTCCAGCCTGCTTCGATTTGTCCCACTGGATTCTCAGGTCTCTTGATTGGATTTCCGGGTTTCTTGGTGACCTCTCTGACATTTTGAATTCTTCCCTGAGGCAAAACTGCAGTGTGTCGTATGGCCGGAACCAGGTAACCCAAAAAACAACTGCCGGACCAATTCTCAGGTAACCATTTATATGCTTTTTTCCCACACACAAAATAACAATTCTCTACTTTAGTAGTAATATATACTTGCCCTGCATGAAACATTTTCTTATCAATGATAGATAGCTGTTTAAAAAAAATAGGATTATGTTGTACTTCATCAACCGTTTTGTGCATTGATTCAAAATATGAGTCATAGTTTGTATCACAAATATAACCTGCATTATTAGTTGTGGTATAACATTTGTAAGGAACAGTCACATTACAATTGCTCCAACCCACCTGACCAGTATCATTTTTGTAAAAACATACAATTCCCTTTTGTGTAACAGGCAGGTACAGTGCTATTTTGTCTTGTGATTTTACAGTCGTAGTATCAAAAATCAAGTTTTCCCAGGTCTCATTGACCCCTAGGGGGACAGCAGTCATTAACAATCCCCCGTATGCTGTTGGTATAGCTGTGCAAATCCAGTAATTCGAAACATTAAAAGTTTCAGCATACACATATTTAATTGCTTGGTAAGTGTTAAAGTTCGGATGTCAGTCTATGAGTAACACATCACATTTATTCAGTTCAGCTCGTGTGGCTGGAAAAAGGAAAGGCCACAGCAAAAAGATTAATGTTATCAGTATAGTTAACAGAATGATCATGCAATACTTCTGAGGTTGTTCTGTATTTCTATTTGCTCCGTATCTGGTCATTTTGTTCTTGTGTAACAGTAACAAGTTTTTTGTCCAGTTCAAAGTTTTCAACCAATTTACAGTGTGTCAGATGAATCCAGGAAGCTCGCTCTGCGATCTTGACTGCAGTGGGTGTTGACAGTAGCACTTGGTATGGCCCTTCCCACTTCGGTGATGTCCAATTCTTCTTTTTGATGACTTTCACCCAGACCAACGTGCCTGGGAATACTGCTTTTGATGGTCTGGTTTGTTCTTTATCTGAAACAGAATTTAACTGAAAAAGTTGTTTATTACTTAAAAGTCATCTCATATATTCTGCGAGTGAACTGTTGGCCTCCTGGTCTGCAGGCATGAGAGGTTTCCACTGAGGTATATAATATACCCTCCCAAATAATTTTTCAAAAGGAGTTAACCCCTTTGCATTCGGAACAGTTCTCATGCTCAACAGTGCCAGAGGCAGGCAGTACACCCAATTCTTTTGTGTATCACTAATTAACTTCCTAATTTTACTTTTTAAAACCCCATTATGCCTTTCTACTAGTCCTGCGGATTGCGGATGGCATGCACAATGGTTCTTCAAGGAAATTCCAAAACTGTTGTATTGCTTGATTTACAAAGTGTGTGCCATTGTCACTGTAGATCTTTTCCGGTAGCGAAAATCTAGGAATAATTTCCATAACAAGGATTTTTGCAACAGTAGCTGCATCTGGATTTTTGGTCGGAAAAGCTTCCACCCATTTGGAAAACATATCTATAATGACAAGACAATACTTCTTATTTTCACATTTGTTCAGTTCTATGAAATCAATACAGATAGTATGGAATGGGTACGGTGGTGCAGGAAAACTCCCTTGTTTAGGCTTCAACGCCCCTTGTGCATGATGCTTGTTACAAACATGGCATGCTGCACAAAAATTTTTTGTGAGTTTGTAAATCCATATGCTGTAAACACTCGATTCACTAACTGTACCATCCCCCCTGTTGAGACATGGCACTGCCCATGGCTCAACAAAGCTGCATATCTAAACAAGTTAGACGGCAATATCGGTTTTCCTTCTTTGGAGATGTACAGCCCTTTCTCAAGAATTGTTCCTCGTTTTATCCATTTCTGTTTTTCTACTTTCGTAGTAAGTGTCTGCATTGTTTTCAGCATTTCTAAATCTAAAATCTCAGAAGGTTGCAATTCCTCACTCAAAAGAAATATTTCCGAAGCTGAAGCTGCCTGCTTTGCAGCTGTATCAGCTCTCGCATTACCTTTTGAAATCCTATCCTGTTGCTTGGTATCAGCTACACATTTACAAATAGCTACTTTCTGAGGTAACTGAATAGATTCTAACAAATCTAAAATAAACTGTGCATGATTAATCGGTTTACCAGTAGATGTTATCATTCCTCTATTCTTCCACTGTTGTGCAAAAATATGTACAGTAGAAAAAGCATACTGGCTGTCAGTAAAAATATTCACACATTTACCCTTTGCCAAGGTACATGCCCTTGTCAAGGCAATCAATTCTGCTGCTTGTGCAGATAAGTTGTGTGGTAAAGACTTTGCTTCTAAAATCTCAGTATCAGAAACTACTGCATACCCCACTAGGTTCCGCCCTGTAGGACCCCTTCTGCATGAGCCATCCACGTAATATTTCACCTCAGCATCATCCAAGGGAACATCCATTAGATCTTTTCTAGGCAGTGTCTTTTGCTCAATCTCCTGCAGGCAGCTGTGTAGTGTGCCGTCCACAGGGGTCGGGAGCAAGGTAGACGGATTTAAAGTTGTGCATCATTCAATTGTCATGTGAGGTTGGCTCAACAGTATAGTCATACAGGAAAGATGTCTAGCAGGAGAAAGATATGCTACTTTTTCTTGCAGTAAAATAATTGCGACTTCATGAGGCACTCTCAATGTGAGAGGATGGAACAACACTACTGAGGCCGAAGCCTGTATTGCCATTGCAGCTGCGACTACTGCTTGTACACAGTGGGGCAGGGATCACACCACTGGGTCCAGCTGTGATGAATAGTAAGCTATGGGGCGTTGCTTGTCCCCATGTTGCTGCGTTAACACTGATGTCATATAACCTTGCTTACAATCTACAGTTTGGAAAAAACGTTTATGATAGTTTGGTAATCCTAAAACTAATGAGGATGCTATCAATTGTTTTAGTTTGCAGAAAGCTGATTCTGCTTCTGGTGTCCATTGTAATAAATCTTGTGCTGCCATTGGCTTCTTGTATATCAAGTTGGTCAGTGGAGCAGACTCCAAGGCATAGTTTGGAATCCAACTTCGACAGAAAGTAGTCGTGCCCAGGAAGGACATCATTTCCTTCTTGGTAGTTGGTTTGGGTGCTTGTAAAATTGTCATTTTCCTATCTTCATCCAATGTTCTGCCTTCTTTGGATATTACATATCCCAGGTATTTAACCTGCTTTCTCCAAAGCTGCAACTTGTTTTTGTTTACTTTATGTCCTTGAGTGGCTAAAAAATGTAATAATGCTATGGTATCTTCTCTGCATTCTTGCTGGGTGGGGGCTGCCAGCAGGATGTCGTCTACATAAAGTAAAATCTGACTGCCTCTCGGTGGGCTAAATCCCGCCAAGTTGCTTGCCATCTCTTGTGCGAATATTGTTGGACTTTCACAATATCCCTGTGGTAGTCATGTGTATGTATACCTTTTCCCCTGAAATGTGAATGCAAACCATTGTTGGCTGTCAGGGTGTATCGGTATCAAAAAGAATGCATTGCTAATATCTGCCACAGAAAAATACTTCTGTTGAGCCTTCAAATCATTCAATAGGGTGTGTAGATCTGGCACCGTAGGTGCTCTAGGTATTACTGCGTCATTTACAGCTTGTAAATCTTGGACTATACACCATTCTCCATTTGCTTTCCTGACAGGAAATAGGGGTGAGTTGCATGGTGAATCAGGAGATTCTACCAGTACTCCTTCCTTAAGTAAAGCTGCTATTATAGGTTTGATTCCTACTTCCGCATCTTTTCTTAAGGGATACTGTCTGTTTTGTGGTCTAAATGCTAATTTTGGCGTGATAGTAACTGGTTCTGCTGTACAAATTAGTCCTACATCTGATTTCCCTGTTGACCAGAGAGTTGCTTGTATGCTCCGTAAGGCATTTTCTTCCTCTTCTAGTAAGAGTGCTAATCAGCTGTCCTTGCTAGACTGCAAGTGTACAGCTGGGTGTGTCTGTGTTATCCAATTTAACTCCTACTTCTGTACTCCCTGTTCTGACAGTTCTAACTCTGTCTGTTTTTCCCACTTTGTGATTTTTTTCTCCTAGGTCTGCCCATTTCACATTCTTGTCTTTAGTCAAACTAACATGTGGTAATCTATTAGATTTATAGAGTGCAAAGAATTCCTGGGGCAATGAACAGCTAGCTACACTGTTCCCTTTTGTGTCCCAGTACAGATTATGTAATACTAATCTGTTTGCATGGTTTCTAAACAGTTCTTTCTCATATTCTTTATCAGGTCCTGGTGTGCTACAGTAATACAGAGTACAGTGCAACAAATGCTGTTTATCAGTGTCAAGGGAGGGGGACTTACTGATGGCTACATTTATCAGCTCTTTGGTTACTGCCCCTGGACCAGTACTGGCCAAGTCCTGGCTGTACCAATAAAATGTTTCTCCCTCCGGTCACACCACAAAAGTATCCATTTGTCGCTGTGCTTCCATACCCTGCATAGTTGGAACTACTGCTATGCCAAATATCTGCATATGATCTCTGCCCAAAAGGTTTACCAGGCATTTTGCAGAAACAACAATTTTGCTTTTCTGGGTCATCCCTGAAACAAGTTCAGTTATTGCTATGTTATGCGAGAGTGGCTCCCGATACAGCTGTCCATTAGCTGCTTTCACTGATATGTAATCAAATGATTCTGAATTTTCTGGTAGTTTGGAAGGATGTATCAGGGTCTGTGATGCCCCTGAGTCACACAGAAATTTAACTTCCCTCCCTTCTACCAGAAGTGTAACTTCCGGTTTCATGTCTGCTAAGTAGAGCTCTAGGCTCAATAATGCTGTCTAAAATTTCACTTTCTTCACTATCTGCGATTTCTTGCACTTCCTCTATTTCTTCTATCACATTCTCTACTCCCTCTATCACATTTGCATTTGTCTTTTCTTGGTTATTCCCTTCTAATGATTCTTGACTATAATATAGTCAGTCCTCACCCTCCTTATCTTCCAAGGTTACCTTCTTGTTTTGCTTGCAATCCCTTGCCAAATGTCCCTTTTTCCCGCACTTAAAACATTCACCCCTTTTCTTTCTCTCTTCAAACTCCTCTGATCGCTTATCAGATTGTTTGTTTCCCTGGGCATTTTTCTTGCCCTTTTTCCCGGAATGTACTACATAATCTTCCGCTTCATCTTCTACAGAAAATACTTGGGCTTTCTTTTTCTTTTTACTGTTAAAATGCCTTTCGGCATGTCTAGCATATTCAAGTAGTGACTGTAATCTACTTGTACGATGGTCTACCATGTGCTTTGTAATAAAGCTGCTTATAGGCAAAGTACTCCCTTTTAAAAATGAATTCTTTAGCTGCTTTTCATATGGGGAATCATGTGTTTGGTCTTCAGGTACCTGCATTCCACAATGGTTATTAAAACACTCTAATAATCTAGCATAATATCTGTCAACAGTTTCACCTTCTTGTTGGATGCATTGATTAATGCAAGTCCAGTCTGCCCTAGGCTTCCACTTCTCAAAGATTCGGTCTGTTAGACCTTTCACTCTGTTATCCAGTTCTACGTTGCTTTGTGGGAGTGACATGTATTCTGCGTCATGGGGATTCCAGTTGCCACTGATCATGTGCTAATCTGAACCTACGATTTGTCTAACTACTTTTTCTACTTCTTCTCCATTCAAATGATAACTTAACCTCATGCCCTGTAAGTCTTCTAAGAATTTTCTAAAATTAACTTTTGGATGGGGAATTCCCTCTGTGGCTTTCCAGATGTCTTCCGGTGTCCACGGTCTATATACTAGGAGAGTCGGGTCCTGCCCTTCCTGTCCTGCCTGAGGATTTGGTACTTCTATGAGCAGACATATCTCTTCTTCACTCATAACTCGTGAATTTGTGTTCATTTGATATAACTCAGTATCCCCTCTTAAGTTACGTGTTCAAGACCTAGTCTTGATGGGATCTCTGACATACGGTCTTGGCTTCGTGGAGACAGCCGGGTATAGTGGAGGTGGACCAGCTTGTCCACTCACTTCATATTCTGGTAAGGGAAGTGGAGGGGGCAGAGGGGCTGATGCTATTACTAAATTATTGTCCTCTTTATCTAGAAACATAGCTTTCGAATTATTACTTTTCAGTTCCCTACGGTTTGCTTCCTCAATCCACCTGTGTGCCTGAGGAATGCCTAACTGACGTTGCTTTTTTACCTGACCTTTTGCATCGGTTTTAAGCTGTTTGACAAGTTTAATAAGTGAGGATTTTTCTAATTTTCCATCAAATTCATATTTATTAACCCATTTTGTATAGTACCTAACATTGTCGGCACGCTGTAATTGCATATATTTTGCATCTTCAGTTAATGGCGGATCTTGGGAACTTTTTGTGCACTTATTTCCCATATTGTTCTGACTGTTAAAAAATGTTACGTAACCCTTCTTATCTTTACGTGGTACCACGATTTTTCTTTTTCACAGTTTATCTAGAATAACTGCCTTACCTATTCTGTTTCCCTGATCTATGACAAGACTGCAATCTTCCTGTCCCTGACTTGTACAAGACAAATCTCCTGACAGATGATACAAATCAAATCCCTGATCTAAAACAGAAAAAGAGGTAAATCTCACCTTACCTGAGCCTCCGTGATTGATCGCCTGTTTCGAGGGAAAACCATTAACTCGTCCTCCAGTCGCAGATCAGAAAAGTGGCTGGCCTCTTTTGAATGGCAATTCAGTCAGAGGTCTTTCAAAGCAGAAGAACTGATGTGGTCTCGTCCCCGTATGGTTTCATGCCACCTGGCCCATCTGACCTGAGGCAAAGTGAGAGTTTCCGGTCTGAAGGACCAATCTGTCAAAGGAAAAACAACTTCAAAAAGATCAACACACGGCAGGTTCAGGTTAAGGCACTTTAATCTTGCAGCAAGGAGACAAAAACATGCTAATACAGAGTTTGTCTAACTAGAATCAGGAAGTGAATCCATTCTTATACATTTCTTACAAGACATTGCCTACTAAGCTGACGTAATAAATCACAAGTTCTTTCAATATTATTTCATAACAGCTGTTTGTCCATGATTTTCTGCTGACATTTTCAAATTTAAAAGAAACTTCCTAAGAAAAACAACGTGGCCTTGGAGACCACCGATTAGATACAACTTCTCACTATGCAATGTTACCATTCAAGGTACTATGGCTAATTCGAGCACAAAGCAAGTACAGATTATAGTTCATTTCTTCAAGCAGTCTTTGTTCAACTGTATCTATCTTTTCTGCAGCTGTGCATGTTCTCATAACACGAACAGAGCTGATTGTTCAAGTTCAATAACATTATAGAAAACAGTATTGTTCTATTCATTATTTTCCTGACCTAGCAGATAATCACCTGCTTCTTAGTAAATTTCCAAAAGGCATAAACATGAATTTTGCTGTGCTAGCAAATACTAGGTCAGAGAGCATCTTGCAGTTTCAGAAAGCATATTGCAGTTTGAAAAGCATCTTGCAGTTTCATACAAAACTGAGCTGTACATAAAATAGAATGAAATGTGTTAACCCTTTTAGCTTCTAATAAGCACTAAACATATACATTAATATATATTTTTCTAACATTTAGCCTTCTTCTATTTGCACTCATTCATTGCTGCATCTATTTTACTTTGTCCATGCAATTTGCTCTGTGTTCTTGTCCAATGAAATTCACTCTTTACTTGTTCATATCATTGTGCATAATGGACTCACATTGCCTTTTTTTTCAGTTCTGTGTGTTGAAAACTGTTGCCCCATCTGCTGAGCACATCTCAGACTTCTGTCTCTATTTTTTTCCCCAAGCTGTATTGTCTGTCTTTTATGCTGCTGAATTCTCCCTTGATTTCTTTTTTATTATAGTATAGTGGTTTCTGGCTCATCTCATGATTTTTCTCCTTGCACTGGTACAGTCTAGTGTAATATGTCTCTACTAACTTTACTTTTTTCTGGCATTCTCAATTTTTTATATTTCACGTTCTGCTTTGTTCTTTCAGTTAGATTACTTATTTTATACTGCATCTTATAATCTGTCATGTTGTCATGCTATTGTTTCATCTATGTTGTATGTTTTTTCTTCAAATATGTATAGAAATAATGCTTTAAACTTTTACCACTTGAAATATTTAGGGTTGTAGCATATAACATTTATGATTTTTTTTATATTATGTGTATCACAGTCTATATCAAATGTTGACAGACTAAATATTTTTACAGACATCTTTCTTTTATCTAAGTGCTTCATTTTCATACCCACCCACTTTAAGTAAATATTTTTTTTTTCCTTTGGTACTATTTCCATGACAGTTTATTATGAAAATATTTAGAAATGCCTCTGGCCTTCATAGCTCTTGTGCAGCAGAAAAATGTACTTATGACTATTTAATAAACTAAAACAAGAGTTATCTATCCCACAGGAAGGTTTGTCCCAGATAAATGACTGGTGCCAAAATCATGGACTGAAACTAAATGCCAAAACATCATTATCATACCCTTGGAACATCATCTACCTCTCCTGGAAACTATCATGACTATACACCTCTAAGAACTGAACCAGTTTTTCAGGATTTGGGAACTTATGTGGATATTGTCCTATCTTTCGACCAACATGTGTCCATTGTTTTAAGAAAATCCTTCTATATTGCATAGCTTATAAATAAAGTGATTGTGTCCAGACCTAGGGATTTCATTGTCTCCCTTTAGCCCTCATTATGTAAATCATTAAGTGGAATCCCCTTTTGGCATGTGTCTGTCCAGACACATGCAACAACTGGAACATCCACAGAGAAACCTTCCTAAAAGGATACAAGGCCTAAACAGTATGTCCTACATGGACTGACTCAAAGCCCCGTCACTATAGTCAGTTGAGGTAACTCTAGCATACACTGCACCCTCTGATCCAATACTGATGGGTTTACTGCACAAATGGCATCAGAAATATTCAGTCTAGTGATCTAAACCTATTCTGTAACATCAACAGAACAGTTTGAAAGTGCAGGTAAATTTCAAAGAGGATACCACTGTTCTGGAATGGACTCTTCATCCACTGCATATTCAAACACAACTTATATTTATGGATGGGAAATAGAATATTTGCCTCAGGACTACCCCTGTACTACAAATGAGCAGAGGCAGCTCCTAAATACTTTATTCCATGCATGTGTCCTCTCAAATTATCTATAGTATAACCAGCAAAACCAAGATATTTTTGAAAAGCATAAAATAGAAATATGGATAGGGGAAAGAAAGAGAGATTTGATATGGTGCAATATTTATGCAAAGGCAAAAGCTAAATTAATCAACTTAAAGAAGGCAGCAACAAAAATATTTGAAGCGAAATACAGGCAAAGGCATCCAGATATGGAACATTTCACAGTAAAAAAAAATAATAATAATATCATAAAGACAGAATGTAGAAAAGAGGATTAGTAAAGTAGAAGTTAAAACAAATAGAAAATGAAATTATGGAGTGCCTGCAAAGTGAAGGATTTGGTGTAGAAGGTCTAACACAGGTTATATCACAGCAGGATGGAACGAGTTCCCAAAGTAAGGAGAAACAAGAGGAGCAGGACACAGCTGAAGAAGAAATATGGACATGTGAAAGAAAAAGACATTTAATATGGTGTAGTATCTATGTAAAGGAGAAAGCAAAACTAATCAATACAAAAAGATCAGCATCAAAGATATTTGAAGAGAAATACAGGCAAAAGAATCAGGACATGGAAAACTTTACAATATAAAAATAAGAAGACAAAGAGGAAAAGTAGAAAAGGAGATCAGTATTAGAGAAGTTAAAGAAACAGAAACTGAAGTTGTGGAGTACCTCCAAAGTGATGGATTCAGTGTATAAAATCTAATTCAGAAAGAAATATAACAGGATAGAGCAATGGACATCCAAATTAAGGGGAAACCAGTGGAATAGGAAGCAAATGGTCAGGTGCCATACGGAGATATTGTGGAGCTTTCTACAGGAAACCAGTATAAATGTTATCTTGAAGGTGGACAGCAAGGGAAGGAACAGGAAACTGTGGAAACTCTGACGCAGTCAATGTTGAGGAGTGATAGGCCAGTGAGTTCCCATATGACAAAGCAATGGATGGCACAGTATGAAAGTGAAGAGAATGTGCCACAGGAAGATGCAATCAAACTTTCTATGGAATGCCCACAGGAAATGGAAAACAAAAAATGTGCCCTCAGTCTAGATGAAAATGAGCAGAGAAGAGTTGCTTGATTTAATAGAGATATATATATATATATTAAGATCAATGAAAGAAATAAACTGCAGAATGTCAATAAAAAACAAAAAGTCATAAGTTTGATAAAACAAATGAACACAGTAATTGACTGTCCATAAAGATCCATGCAATATAACAGAAGTAAACAGGATATATTACTGTTCAGCTAAATTAATAATTGATGAAGTTCTATCATAAGAACACAGGGTAGTGAGGGAAAGGAAGGGGAGAAATTGAATACCATCATGGAAGTATCGAACAGAGAAAATTATAAAACAATTAGGACAAGACATTCCACTGTTAGAAAAGTATAGAAGAGGGAACAGATCAACAAAAGTACTTAGAAAGATAGACCTGATAAAAGAAATGCACAATATTAGAACAGATCAGGATCTGACATGCACTATATCAAATAACAAACTAGAAATCTCAGCACAGGTGGAAAAACTTAGAAGATACACACATAAATATAAAGGAAAAGTACAAAATAAGCAATTTATGGATGACCCAAAAAAGTTTTATAGAGAATTGGGAAACAAGGTAAAAGGAATTGAAAGACCAGCAAAAAAAAAAAGAACTAAATACATTTTGGAGAAATATCTATGAAGATCCTGTGGATCATAACAAAGATGCCAAACGGATAGAAGAAGTAAAAGAAAGAATAAGAAGTTTAAAGGTGAAGGATATGAAATGGGATAAAGTAAAAGCCAGAAAGAATGAAACAAAGTTAAGAAAAGCACAGGCCCAAATGCAGTATCTAACTTCTGGTTAAAAGTATTAACATCTTTGCATGAAGATTTAGCCATGAGTAAGAACTATTTATGTGTGCACCCCGAACAGACACTGACATGGCTAACAACAGGAAACAAAATACTGCTACTTAAGAGTGAACCTACAAACTACCCTAAAAATTACAGACCAATAACTTGCTTTCTGATGACATATAAACTGTACACTGGAACTGATACAGACACAGACAGCTATCTGCTTGTAACCTCCCAGTCCATTGCATCTCTGCCAATTCAGTCTGGTTGTTGACATCACCCCATCGAAGCTTCTCTCTTATAACTTGTAAAACCTTAAAGTACAATCTATGTCCTGAATATTCTTTTAAATGCTTGCCCAGGGGATTTTTAAGATCATTCAATCTAGTGTCACTGATGTGCTTCAGTATCCTTTCCTTAAACTGTCTTGTAGCCTTCCCTATGTAAAAATTATTGCAGGTGTCACAGATAGCAAGATATACAATATTCCTGGTTTTACTGTCTGCATATAATTTAAATGTATAAAGTTTACCAGATGTTGGATGTACAAAATTTTGCTCTTTTGAAATATGCTTGTATCCAGTACATCTCTGACAGGGGTATGTACCAATTCTATTTGAGATGGTCGATATGGAATTTAGGGGCTGGCGACATAAAAGCTGTTTGAGATTATACTGGTTCATATATGTGAAATCTTGTTTCTCTCCTACAATTTGTGTCATGTCATTATCTGTTGTTAGAATCTTCCATTTTTGTCTTATTATATCATAGGTTCATAGGTGTGTACTAGGATAATGGCCCTGGGGCCTTTAAAAGCCAAGCCCATAGGATTTCCCTGGCATTGTGCCACCTGACCATTGTTTTCAGTGCCTCTGTCGAGTAAAGACACTGGAGTGATCACTGGGTTGAATTTTCTATTTCCCATCCACTCATCAATATTTCACTTGAGGAGAGCCAGTGAGGTGCTCTGCTTGACATGCGTGGGAAGTCTATTCCATAGCATAGGCAATCTCTGGGTTATGAACCTATCCCTCCAGCATGTTCTGTTGATTGTGGTAATAAGGTTGAGGTCTCTGGAGCATGTGGTGCAGAGGGATTGGGATTTCTTTAGATGTAGCATTTCTAACAGAGATGGGTCAGACATGGCTTTGTAAGTCAAGCAGAGATCGCCTCTATGTAGGCAATATGAGACAGAGAATAGTTGGAGTTTTTCTGGTCTGTCCATATAGGACAAATGTTTAAGGCCTAGGATTCGCTTTGCGAGGTACTTTTGTGGCCTCTCCAGTTGTTGCAGGTGTTTAGTGAGGTACACGCCAAATGGGGCATTGTACTCAATGACTGACCTAATGAGGGAAGAGTAGACGGAGACAATGACCTCTTTCTTCCTGGATGCAAAACCCTTAGTAATGAGATGTGCCATATAGAAGGACTTTCTGACCACAGTGGTAATGTGGTGGTCTAAAGAGAGGTTGCTGTTAACCTATGTTCCCAGATCTCTTATCACACCTTCTGTGTTCAGTGGAGTACCATCGATGTGGTAATTCATGGGAACTGGGTTTTTCCCAAAGGGGATGACAACACATTGTATGGCATTGAGCTTAAGGCCATGGTTCTGACACCAGTCATTGGTCTCAGTGAGGCCTTTCTGGAGGATGTGAACATCACTTGTGGAATTAATAATAGCTCCCAACTTGCAATCATCTGTGAACTTTGTCAGCCAGAGTCCCTTTGTGTTGGCCTGGACTTCAGAGAAGTAGATACCAAACAGAAGAGGACCCAGGATTGATCCATGTGGGAGTCCACTCGTGACTGGTTGGCAGTCTCACTTGGAGTCAGCTACGTTCACACTTTGTGTTCTACCTGTGAGCCAGTTTGCAACCCACCTAGTGATATAGGGGTTGATGCCTAGCTTAGTGAGTGTTTCTATGATTCCTGAGTGGGGAATGGCATCAAAGGCCTTGGCCAGGTCAAGGTAGGCTGTATGAAGCACCTTGCCTTCATCCACAGCTCTGGTGACTGACTCAAAGAACGTTCTACAAGAAAACAGCTCCAGTACTTATTATTAATGCCCACCCCTCCAGGTATGTCAAAAGGTCAGTTCCCTTTGCTTTCTCCTATTAACCTGGTGAACTTGGGCATCCTGAGGCAATGTAGCAACTGCTTCATGTACACAGACAACCCCCTCCTCTTACCACCCAATATTCAGACTTGTGAGAGATGCACTTATATATATAATTGGAAGTCACGCACTCTCCAGCCAAGACCAGAACAGCTGGTGAAGAGGAGAAGGCCAACACTTGCACCACACCAATTGGAACACATAGCCCTCCAGAACACACACTATCACTGCCTTCACATAAAAACACAAAGCACACAGCCACTTTTGTGGAGGATCTCAATAAAAATCTACTCAAACAGCAGAGACCTCCAAGGCAGAAATGCGCTCAACCACCACAACACAACACTAATCATGAGACACATAACTCTCCTAAACAGTGTGCCACTCAGCCAAAGCCCCTAAAGCAAAACTTTATGCCCAGCACACTAAGCATAAGTAACTCAATAGTAAGGCATACTGATGTCCCACTCACTAGGTTGAATAAGGAGAAAGTAACAGTCAGCTGCCTGTCAGGTGCCAGGATCTGTCACATAACGCATGCACTCATGTCCCTTAACAACAGGTACAAATATGACTGTGTCATTGTACATGTGGGTGTGAATGACCTGAGACTTATATCCCTTGACTACATGAAAAGAGACATGGAGGACCTCTCAGATTATGTAGCCCAGGTGGGTATGACCCTAGCCCTGAGCAGCATCTTACCATCACCCAGAATGGTACCACAGTGCAAGCAGAAAATGATTGATTTCAACAATTGGCTAAGTTTCTGGTATCATTCTAAGTGGATCCAGTATCTATCTGCTTGGGATGACATGATTGACAGACCTCGATGCTTTGCCAAAGATGGCCTGCATCTGTCACCCCTGAGCTTCTGGATACTGGCCAAGGCTCTGGCCACCCCTATAGTGCCTTTTATAGTTGGTGTTCCAAAGACCAAATTACCACCATAACAGCTACAAACAAATGCAATATGAGGGTCATGCTGCTCAATGCTAGATGTCTAAATCTCAAAATGCACTCACTCAAAGCACTCCTTAAAATGGAGAACATCGACATTTGTGCTGTAACAAAGACCTGGTTCATGGCAGCAGAAAGCACCCCTGTACTACCTGGCTATAACTCATTCAACACCTTTCGGTCCCACAACTTGGACCAAAGCTAAAAAGGCGATGGTGTTTCCATATTCATAAAGGATGTGCACACCTCCAGACTGGAAGCCCAACATAACGCATCAGAGATACTTGAAGTGCAGCTAACATTGGGTAAGACAGCGATTCAGGTCATAGCCTGTTATAGGTCCCCAACCATGTCCCAAGACTCACACTCCACTTTCCTAAGCACCCTGGAGAATATTAGGGCCCAACCTAACACTCTCTTACTGGGTGACTTCAACTACCCCTCAATTAACTGAGAAAACTACTCATGTACCAATACACTTGCCCAACGTTTCCTGGAATTCATTAATTCCCATGCCCTGGACCAGCTCATCCTTACTCCCACTAGAGGTAGCAACATCATTGGCTTGGTCATTACTAACATGGACAACCATTGCTCTACACCAATAGTCAGTTCTTCCCTGATTAGATCTGACCACAAACTAATCACCTGGGAAATCCACATCCCACTCACCACCCCACCACCCACAAAGGTAACCACCATGAAAAACTTCTCCAAAGCTAACTTTGGGCTTCTAAAAACAGAGGTTGCTAACTTCACGGCACCCATGCAAATGGAGAATAGTTGCATGACTGCCGAATCATACACCAATGCACTGTACGGACACGTACACAAATGCATGGATCTCGCCATACCCAATAGAACCAAGATGCTCTCCTCCAAAAAAAGGAAGCCAATCTGGTGGTCACCTTCCATAAACAAACTTTAGAACAAATGGAAAAAACATGATGCTGAATAAGGTGACGTCCCAAGAGTGGATAAACTCCCTTATCAGCCTCAACAAAATGTTGAGATCCCTCATCAAGTCCTCTAAAGCTAGACATGAAAACAGAATTGCAGCAGATAGTAAAGACTACCACAAGGCCTTCTATAGTTATGTAAAGAATCTCCATGGCAATACCCAGATTTGCTCTGAGCTACTGCACAATGGTACCTCCTATACTGAACCAACAGATATTGCCAGTGCACTGGCCAACAGATTTAGTGCCAACTTTACTCCCCCAAAGGACCAATCACAATACCAGTAGATTGCCAGGCACCCAGTATTACTGCTGCACAGGTTAAAACAGCACTGTCCAAGGCCAATAATACAGTTTCTATGGGACCTGACAATATCCCTCGCTGTGTTCTTCATGGACTAGTGAGTGAACTGGCACCTCACCTGTGTGCCATGTTCAATTACAGCCTCACCTCAAACTTTTTCCCTACCGAATGGCGCACTGCTATAGTCATCCTTCTCCACAAAGGAGGAGCGACTACAGACCCTGGGAACTATCACCCTATTAGCCTGACAAGTCTGATATGCAAAGCTATAGAACGCATCATCATGGATCTAATAAACAAAGATATAGGGAATCTCCAAACTCTGGATCCCACACAATTTGGTTTTGTGAAGGGTAGATCATGCCTGCTCAACTTGGTTGACTTCTTTGAGTCAGTCACCAGAGCTGTGGATGAAGGCAAGGTAGTTCATACAGTCTACCTTGATCTGGCCAAGGCCTTTGATACCATTCCCCACTCAGGAATCATAGAAAAACTCACTAAGCTAGTTATCATCCCCTGTATCACTAGGTGGGTTGTAAACTGACTCACAGATAGAACCCCACAGTGTAAAAGTAGCTGACTTCAAGTTAGACTGCAGACCAGTCACGAGTGGAGTCCCACAGGGATCGATCCTGGGTCCTCTCCTGTTTGGTATCTACTTCTTAGAAGTCCAGGCCAACACGAAGAGATTCTGGCTGACAAAGTTTGCAGACAATTGCAAGTTGGGAGCCATTATTAACTCCCCAAGTGATGTTGACATCCTACAGAATGGCCTCACTGAGGCCAATGACTGGTGTCAGAACCATGGTTTTAAGCTCAATGCCAAAAAATGTGTTGTCATCCCCTTTGGGAAAAACCCAGTTCCCAAGAATTACCAAATCAATGGTAGTCCACTGAACACAGAAGATGATATAAGAGATCTGGGAACACAGCAACCTCTCTTTTGACCACCACATTGCCATTGTGGTCAGAAAGTCCTTCTGTGTGGCACATCTCATTACTAAGGGTTTTGCATCCAGGAAAAAAGAGGTCATTGTCTCCCTCTACTCTTCCCTCATTAGGCCACTCGTCGAGTACTATGCCCCATTTGGCATGTACCTCACTAGACACCTGCAACAACTGTAGAGGCCATAAAAGTACCTCACAAAGAGGATCCTAGACCTTATACACTTGTCCTATATGGACAAACTCAAAAAACTCCAACTATTCTCCGTCTCATATTGCCTACTTAGAGGCGATCTCTTCTTGACTTACAACGTGATGTCTGACCCAGATCTGCTAGAACTGCTACATCTAAAGAAATCCCAATCCCTCCACAGCATACACTCCTGAGACCTCAACCTCATTGCCACAATCAACAGAATGTGCCAGAGGGGTAGGTTCATAACCCAGAGACTGCCCATGCTATGGAATAGACTTCCATACATATCAAACAGAGCACCTCCTTGGCTCTTTTCAAGATAAATCTTGATGAGTGGATGTGAAATAGAAAATTCACCCCGGGGATCACTCCAGTGGCTCTACTCAACAAAGGCACTCGGAACTAAGGTTGGGTGGCATGATGCCAGGATAATCCTATGGGGGGGGGGGTTCCTATTATGTTGTCGAAACTATAAAACTTCGAACACTACAAGCTCAAACTTGTATGTTCAAAGTTTTATAATTTTGAACAACAAAAAAAAAATAAAACGCAACAAACACAAAGTAACTGTTGCAAGACCCCCTGCACCCCCCACCTCCCGCTCTTTAAATATACCAGTTCCGAGATCGCACTACAGTGCGGTAATGGGAAACCTTTCCTTTCCACACTGTATTGCGATATCAGAGTTGGTATAGTTAATGTGTGGGGGGTGTGGAAGGTACAGGGGGGTTTGCCCCCCTGCTTGCAAGACTTTATTTCTTTTCTTTCTTTTTTTTTTTTAACGTAATCGAAGTTCTAAAACTTCAAACATAAGGTTTCGACCTTATGGTGATCGGAGTTTCAGAACTTCAATAATGTAATAGGAACCCTCCTATGGGAAAGGCTTGTACAGGCTCCAGGGCCATTAGCTTAATACACACCTATGAACCTATGAACCTATTGTCATGTTGGAGCTTACATAATGTTAAAATATTGTTGTACCAGCTTGGAATCGAATCCATGGGATAAAGCATACAAAAATTGAAACTTAGCTTAGTAATATACATTGCCACATGAAAACTACCTTTCAAACATGGAAGGCAGGGATATACTAATTTGAAACTTAATGGAGCTACACATCAGGCCGGTATGTGTTTTCATTTTAATTAGTCCTTGGAATGCACTCCTATGCTAAAATTAATATTTCTGCATGCAAATATGTTTCAGATGGATGCAATTGAATGAGCTGAGTAATGCAGATTGGAGTATGTTACATGCATACTACACAAGACATAGCTGTCTAAAAACACAGAGTTAGAATATGTGATGCTTTATATTATCATTTTTTCTTTAGTTTCACAGTCCTAATCAAAATATTGTAAGAAATGGGATTCTCACAAACTTTATAAAAGTATATTTTAAGTGTATTCAAACCCTTAATCTACGGAGTTTTTTAATCTAAACCAACTGCACTTATATGTTGTGCTACAGAGACAGGTATTTGATAGGTGGAATTTCTCTACTCAGTACAGTTCAGAGTGCTGAGGAAAATGCACTTTTGAACGAAAAAAGAAAATTACATATTGTGAATAATTGCAATGTGATCTCTTAACAGGATTCAGACAATGCATTGTGTGCCTTATTTTCTTAGTTCTGATCAGTTAATATTTGTGCCACATAGAAAGTTACATGCAAGTTGTATTTTCTTCACTGACAGCTATCCAGTGTGCTGTTAGTTATGTTTGTACTATATATGGTGGCTTATACTACATTTTTAACCTTTTTCCTTAGGCAGTGAACCATGCTTGCATGTTGTTGAGCAGAGAATAAATGGAAAATGCATTAGAAGAAAATATATGATAGAAAAAAATGATAGTAATTTAAATGCAATCAGTGGGTATATAAAGCAATGACCAGCAGTGACAGGTTTATCTTTCTCATGTCTCATTGCAGCATTAAAATATACTTTCTGGAACACATTATCAGACTTGTAGTTAATGATAAATAGTGTAAAGGTAGACACAGCACAACAAACACCTTGTTAGTAATACTGAAAGTAATTGATTTTTAATTAACACCACAATGATATCACAAAATGTGATTAAATATTCATTCCAACAAACCTCTTTAGAAGTATTATTTAAGCGAATTTGAACCATGCATTAGCTGTCCTGTTTCGTTAAGTTGACTGCACTTACACTTTTTGCCACAAAGAAAGATACCTGACAGTTGTATTTTCTTCACTGACTGCTATACAGAGTGCTGACAGCCATGCAAAGCCGTCAGGTTGGTTTGCACTAAATAAGGCAACCTAAACTCAATTTCTCAATTTTTTCCTTACTCTAAAAAAGCTCATTTTGCACTGCTAGGTAGTGTGCAAATACAGAAAACAATGCTTCTCAGAAGCATCCACACAACTCTTTTTGGGATAACAACTTGAAAAAACATGAAATGAATAGCAGTGTAAATCTAGCAATCGGCAGAGCTACTACTGCATTAAACTGATACATTCAGCCTTCTCACATCCACTTACCTTACCCGTACTGTTGTGTATATCTCACAATATCACAGTATAGCTAATGCCATGAGAATGGAGAAAAGCATAAATAACAGAAGAAATGCGTTCATTGCTCACACATTACATGTTATTAATATGACATCATTTCAAATGAATTATCCATCACTTTTAGTCCATACTGACCTTACTTGAGTTTTCCACATCAACACATTCATGCACTAAAATGAGTGTCAATGTTTAGTATGACCTTCCTCAGTAAAATAATCTGTGAACAGGTTTTGAACCTTACATCACCTGCACTGCTTATCTAAGCTCAGTGCATTTACACATCGTGTCCATTATGCCATAGAGACAGGAGTGGGATGACTTTAATTTCTTCACTCATTGCTGTCCTGGCTGATGAAGAAAGTGTGAGAATGACAGGCTTCATTGTGCTATTGAGGGCAGTCCAAATTAACTTTGTCAGTTTTTTCCTTGGGCAGTGAAATTCTGTTCACTGCTACTGACCAATGCCTGTCAATGAGCCACTATGCCAAACCGTATGCAATTAATAAAGGAAAAAAACTTTGGAATCAAATACTTTAAATGTATATTTCCCATGTTTAATCACCGTTGTTGTCTAGCATCAATAACCTGTATAGATTTGTACCCTCAAACGGTAGTAAGAACAATTATTGAGCAGTATTTTTCAGATTTGCCAGAGATATATTTGCAAGAAAAAAGTGTTTTAGATGTACTGATAATGTAAAATTGGATCAAGTCACTTTATAAATTCATTAGAATCAAGTTTCAATAGCTGCCCTTTCTCATTATGATATCCATGTACTCATATAGTATTAAACAAAGACTGCATACACTGCAGGTTTATTCCTCTCTTTCCTTCTGGTGCCTCATTCCCTTATCTAGGCTTTCTATAAAAAATATATATCTCTGTTTCATTGCACATATTATCTATATTAATGCTTAAAATACTCACTTGAATATGAACAACATTTCTTACTAAGGTGTAATGACTGTGGTAATTAAACACAGCATTTGAATGTTAGGAATGCTGCTCTCCTAAATCAGTTAATGTACTCTCAGACTTTTTTGGCAAGTTTCTTCTAACTTACACACCCTCAATATTTGTACATCAAAGAGGGTAGACTGTGATACCCTGATTGTCCCTGCAGTCAGAATAATCACAGACACCTGAAAGCCAGTATCAGGTAACACTTCTCAATGCTCTTCCATGCAGTGTTAGGGTATATGCATGCAATTGTGTAGCTCCTTACAGCATGTTTCCATTTCTTACACCTGGTGCAGATTGTGGTATTCAGGAATGCTAATGATTTAACACCTCATTTACATACTCATAGTTCTCTCAAGACTGACTTTGTACTATACGAAGGTAATCATTTAGTTAATGCACTTATATCATAGTGAAGAGACTGTATGGATCTAGAGAGCTCAATATTGTTAAATAAACACAGTTTTGCGAGAATTATCTACTTTCTACACTACTGTATTGTCAAGGCATGTTGCTATTTCTTGCGTAATGATTTTAGTGTACCAATAAAGTGTGAATTGTTCTAGCCTATCAAAACCATTTTTATCTTAATGGTATTTCTTAATCCTTTCTTTTGGCATAGCCATGTCTGCATTATAAAAAGTATGTTAAAGAATTCTACCTGACCTATATCTTTTTAGATTGTATTTTAATGCTGTTTGCACAGTCACTGCAGATGACTGTCTTATAACATTGTAGCAAGGTCTGGCATTTTACCTGTGTTATCAGAAAGAAAAATGTGTTATGTTTGTGGATTTCTACATGAATGCACTTCACAGCACTGTAGATTGTGCTTATAATAGTTGTTTTACATTTCTAATGCTACATTGTGAATTTTTATTGTTAATGCAGTGATGTACTGCACAGTTAAACCTGTTATCTTCATTACAGAACTGTTTTAGACTCTTGTTGATACTTTATTTAGATTTTTTTGGGGGGTGTCCTAACTTATGTGTAGTCATAAGGAGAATTAAGTTTTAAATTGTTGTGTGCATGATGGATGCATGCATTCATATATAACTGAGTTCATACTCATCCTGTTAGTATATTATAAACATAATTGTGTGTCTGTTTTCTGTTTTATTTAATATAGGAATATATCACCCAAGACGAAACCTGTACCCAGCAAGCCACCGTACATTGATGTAGAAAAGGAGGTCATTATCCAGGCCTTATGTAGCCATTGAGTTTTTCTGTTATGGAGAGACAGAGATGACCAATTGACTGAGACAGGATATGGCAGCAGGTCTTCATTGACATCAATTCCCTCAGAGGACAAGGGAGAACTTAATCCCAGATTTGACACCTAGCAAATGATATAATAACCTCTGCCCACTATAAGGTGGCTGCAATTGCCCTGGAACAGGTGGCTATGGGAGGTGGGCCTGCTACTCAACCACCAGTAACTGAAACAGAGGCATTCCTATCCACTGTCAGTGGTCCAGATAGTTTAGCAGAGGTTTCTCACAGAATCCTTGATGTTGGTACTGGATGATAGACCCAGAGTGTCTCAAGCAGACCTTCCAGGTATGCAAAATGCAAGTGACATTTCTATATCTTTATGTGCATATGTCTTACTTGTCTGTTTATATATATATATATATATATATATATATATATATATATATATATATATATATATATATATATATATATATATATTATAGCCAGTGATAAGTGTGAGTCAGACAATGCTGTCATGGAGAAATAGAGGAGGGTTTGGGGGGTGGGAGGATCCAACTGTTTAATCCGGACATGTGAAGAGAATTGCAGTCTTTTTCTCTTTACATTTGTACTGTGATACTATCAACCTTCTTTACCTTCCTCTCAAAAAGGGACATCTAGATTGAAGGCTGCTAGTCCACTTGCACACAGTAAGCACACATTTGGTTATTACTATATACAAGGTAAATTCAGGTCTATATAAGATTAACATTTGTGTTGCTTTAGCATCTGTAGAGTTTAACATATCTTTTGTATAAGGAAAATATGTGAGCAATTGTTTTATTGTTTTATTTTATTTTGTTTTATTCCCTATTTCTCTGTTTGTTCTGTTTATTGCTTGTTATCATAGGTGATCCTGAGTGTGGCACTGTGGAATTCCTGCCACCTAATGTCAGAGTACTGGTAGCTTCTGATGATGATGATGATGATGTTGACAATGAACAGGCACAGTCTGGGGTGCAGAGGTTCAATATGACACTGAGTTTGTGGCTTCCAAGTCCCTTGCCCATATTTTGGACACAGTCAGTATGCCTACACATACCCATAATGCAGAGGACTCTAATAAAGGACAGATTGAGGGTTACAAAGTTGGCCAGCATAGTGTAGTTACTTTGGTTTTAGAGCTGGTAGCTTCTCCTCATAGCTATCTTGAAGGTGATGTGCCACACAGGAGGGTTGGTAAAAGTGCATGAATGAGGACTGCAGTATACCCTCCTCCTGATACTGGTGCATCAGTAGGTTCTGCCAATCATATGTGTAGGGCCATAGTCAAGGCACAGGCATGTCCCACCAGAGCCTCAAAAAAAATAGTACAACTACTAAACACAGTGCATTCTGGCATGCATGGCTCCCTGTAGTACATGGGCAACTCCTTGGACAGAATGAATGACACTAGATCTGGCAGTTTCTGTGCTGAACATCTGTTGGGGGAGGGGGGCTGGCATCCATATGGCCGGATAGCTGTTAAATCTTCTGGTGTGAGCAGACATGGCCGTACAAGATCCTACTCACTTTGTTACACTACACCCATTGCTCCATCAGTGACTGCAGTGTCCACAGGCAGATGTGGTAGGTCTCAGGGTTGTGGCTCTGGACATAGACATAGGAGATCTTTTCCTCAGCACATATTGCTCATGTTCTGGTATCATACCAGCTTTCTAGCCAAGGTCATGGATGTAGCAGTGAAACTCCTGGCAGAGGTGATTCTCATGGTCTAGGGCAATGACGCTGAACTGACTAATCTAACACGCGTGGCTCAAATATCTCCAGTATAAACATAATGCTACCACAGTGCTTGATTGTGTTCAAATGGACATATACACATTGAAAAAAAATCACTAGCTCATTGCACCTCACACATACATGCAAACTATCTAAACAGTATTGTTGAGTGCTGTACATCTGTTGTTACTAGCCATGAAAACTGTATACTCTGAGAGATACATGTATTTCTTACTTTTACACACTCACTTCTTTGGTGGCCGCCTTGCACTCTTACCACCCCCACCCCAGCCTGCGCAAATGATGATGGCTGTGCTTTGCTCTTTGCACATGTCTTTGTGATTTAGACTTATGTATATGTGATTTAGACTTGCGTATATGTTTGATGCACACTGGAGAGCTAAGGCTTGCTTATTCACTAACTTTCATTTATCAATATACATTGCAGAATAAAAGTGCTTAATTTCTTATTCCAACTCATTTGTGAATGACCTCTTCTATAATTGTTGATCCTCAATGTATTTCAGTAAGTACTATCAACAAAGCAGTGGAAGCAGTAGGTACTTCATTCTTGCCTCTTGGTATAGTTGTGCAAATGAGGGTATAACTGACACGCTCCATGTTTTACAGATGGTGGTCAATTGAAATTCTTGATGCATATTATTATTTATAACAAGTGTCACGTATCTAGTCAGGATACAATAGATGAGACTTTGTGGGTTCTGTTCAAGCAGCTTTATTATGTACAAACACATCAGGATTGAGGCTAATAACTTTAACTTAGATAAACTTATAAATAAACTAGCTTTTACACTCATACATGCTTACTCACTGTCTGCATTCTCAAAATAGCACTGACTGAAGCTAGCACATGCTTACTATTTATATGCACATTCAGTCCTTGAAATGCTTCTTAAAGATACAGCACACATGCTCTATTGTATGACAAGTAACTGTATATTGCAAAAATCTGACACAACAGATATTACTGACATATAACGACAACCACCACAGACACAAAATAAAAGCAAGGAAGGCTATTTGAACTGTTTTTTTTTTTTTTTTTTTCTGGTGTGAAAAGATATTACTGACATACCTGTACACCTCAGACAAATGCTCTGCTTAGAGGCATATACATAGCTCTATAAGAGGGTAATCAGTTCTACATATTTTTTACAAGCTCCACACTCACTTCTTCATTATTGTAGGTACAAATTGCATCCTAGGGGGTTTTCCCTGCTTGATGCTATCAGAACACAGACATTACATGATTAAGTAAAGGTTGTGCAGTTTGACAGACATCAATTTTCCTATTTTTATGTGTGTGGGATCTTAGGCTTTGACCTATTTAGTGATTGTGTGAGCTGTCCTTCGCCTCTTGGCTAGCAGGCCACTGTCTGCAGCAGGTGGCTCTCCCTCAGACTCGTCATCTGTATCTGCTGCTACTTCTGCTTGCCCTGAATGTGGTCCTTGAAACTGTGGTCCTACTCCTTGCTGTCCATGTTGAAGCTGTTTCCTGAGTATTATATTGTGTAACATGGCACAGATTGTAAGTAGCAGTGCATCTCCTGATGTGTCTAGACACTGGGAACCTTGCTTTCAGCAATCCAAACAGACATTCTATATTTGTCACTTGGGCATAGGTCTTGTTATATCCTTGCTCAGTGTTGTTGTATAGATTTCTCATGGGTGTCATGAGACAGGGTTTAAGTGCATAACCTGCATCCCCTCCTAGATGCCTTGAAGAATGTCACCCCTAGCAAAGCTGATGTACATCTTTCAGATGTGCCATATATGTGTGAGTCATGGAAACTGCCTGGGCTAAATGCACAGACACTGTACATGATCTCTTGGGCATTACAGATAATCTGTCAGTTTATACAGTTGAAACCTTTTCTGTTAATGTTCCTCCTTCCCTGTTTACCTGGTGAGGCTTTTATTTCTTTGTGTGTGTAATCTATGGCCCCCAACCCTTCAGGGAAGTGTGCTACTGCTTGGAATTCCTGCATGGTTCTTGTTGTCTCCTGTGAAGTGGGATGTGATTCCTTACATGTAGGAGCATTGTATGTAAAAACTGATATAATACTCTTGAGTCCAATGCCTGTGACACCTCTAATATATCACCTGTGGGTCTCTAGAAAGTACTAGGAGTTAGTATATGTAACGCTAAACATACCTTTGTTTGCACTGCGATGGGTTATCCATGATTTCTTTGGGGACTAAGGTAGGGGAGGCAGATGTTGCATATTTCCTCCATTTTTTTTCCTGTCCACCCTGTATCTGTCAACAATTTTTGTGTCATGCACTCCATGATAAGTCAAATGATGATCTAAGTACCGATCTTCTTTCTGCCTGAGGTCTGGGAACCACAGCAGCAGTAGCATCCTGATTTAAAGCCTGTTGCACATACAGCATAAAATACCCCCAGTAACCCTAGCATGCTTTTTTGTAATTATGCAGCATTCCAAAGCATTTTGGTGTACAGGGTAAAAGCCTACACTAAGTGTACATGATTGCTTTATAGCTTCCTGAATAACTCTGCCATATTTGATCGGTGAGTTAGCATATACTTTTGGTCTTTATGCTGTCATTAGCATATTCTGACATTTATCTTTGTTTGGTGGCTTTACATGCTGGCTATTTAATGAATACCAAACAGTGGCCTAACATGTTGGCGGTGCAGCATGATTCCAACATAATAGCTGCAATTTGTATAGCTGTTAATGAATCTGGTCCCATATCTTTGCTTAGAGCTATACTGCCCTTTGTAAATGCCTATGAAAAATATGTAGAAACCCACAGCACCAGCTATAATGGAGCACTGTATTTTATGCACAGTGTAATACAATGTTTTATAAGAGATATTAAACCTACATTAACAAATGAAAACATTTGTCGTGCTTTAAAAAAAAGAGGTAGTGTGTAAGGTTCTGCGAGGAACTGTGAAACCAAATAGCTGTATAATAATTAACTACAAGTTAGATTTGCTACCATTTTTGGTAACATTTAAGCAATTATTTCACTCAAATTAATTTTAAATGCTCTTACTGTAACTAATCTGGCTTTAAGACATTTCCTGGACTGACTTTTGTTGCATAAGAAGTGAACAATATTTCAATGAAAATGATAAATGATTAATATAAATGAAAATGATAAAGGGCTGATGTATTCCTCTGTAAGACTAAACCTGGTTAGTTCTGAAGAATGATTAAAATCTCAATCAGATATCTAACTGTGCTAAAATATTCTTAATTTTTTCACATTTGCTGTGAAGAATACTTTAATTAAACATGTCTGTTTAGTATGAACTCTCCAAGATGTTTGAAAAAAATAACTGAATTATTTCCAAATGTACAACCTATTTAGAATGTGCATACCACTGCAGAAAATTATGCTCCACTTTAAACGTGATCAGTACTTAAACTCAAGAAAAATCACTCTCAAAGAAAAGAGTAAAGTATTTCAACACAAATTATGCTTTTAATATAATATGAATATTAATAATCTGCAGATGGAATTCATATGTTAACTTTACAGTGAAGAATATTCTAGAAATATATTGTTGAGTGGCTACAACTTTTTAGCTATCTCAATCAAAAATAAAAAAAATTACCCTCTCCATAAAACCTTGCCCCTTTTAAAATAATGAAATTGACTGCCTGCTGCACATCTTGGCCTTTTGTAACATTATTGAATTTTACATATTTTCATATTTATATATATTATGTTACACATTTTTACACATTTTTTATTAAGATAAACTACATTGCTTTTTGTCACAGCATGCAGTTTCACTACAAACATAATTTACAAAATATAGGGACAGCCAATCATAGGACCATAGGTTAATAGCTTCATAGGAGGTTACTAGGCTAACAGCTCTAAAGCCCTTGCAAGACTATCCTAAGTTGCCCAAATTGTCTGTGGTTAAGCAAGTGAAGTTTGCAGATGTAAGGGTCTATGGTAGTTAATACCAACTTCTTCTGTCCAGGATGGGCATGGGTGCAACCCCAGGAGTGAATTTGTGGTTACCCATTTATTGATCTAGGTTGCATTTGAAGAGAGTCATGGAGGGGCTTTGTTTCATGTGAAAATGGAAGCTTGTTCCAGAAAAGTGTTAGTCTCTGGGAGATGTATCTATCTCTAAAGCATGACCTGCTCATGTTAGAGGCTAGGTTAGATCCCTGGAGCGTGTGACCCTTCTGCAGTTTGATTTACGGATATGTAGCATTTCCATCAGAGAGACAGAATGCAGTTTGGTAAGGGGTGACCTGTGCCTGGCTTATAGGGCAGTCTCTGACCTGACTCCTCCCTGACCCTCTTCAAACGCAACCTAGATCAATGGATGGGTGACCACAAATTCACTCCTGGGGTGGTGCCCATGTGCCTTCTGGACAGAGGAAATCAGTATTAACTACCATAGACCCTTTCCTCCGCAAACTTCACTCACCTAAGAAGTGAACACATCAAATAGGTGGCCTTTTAGCAAAATACTAAGTGTCAGTCAGGATTTTAATTTAAGCTATCTAGCACCAGGATTTCCAAATTATGAAATAACATTATAGAAAAAAAGCCAAAATGTGCATCCCTTCTGCAGTACTGTGTACTTAATTCTTCAGAACCCTAATTCTGAGGGTAAAGGTAGTATAGCAAAAATATTTTTTTCTCACCCAACTTGCTCCAAGGATTCTATCATTTTCTGGATAGTATATGTATAATTTTTAGTTTTATTACTGAAATTCAGATAAAATAAAAATAAGAAGCTAAAGTTGCATATATTATGTGCACTAATACAGAATGCATAGAGAATGTTGCTATTAGAATAAATTATTGTCTGTGAGACCTACTGTTTGTCAACGGCCAAGTAAACAACACTCAGAAAGTCATCACTGGAAGGCTTGTCGCAAGTATCCTATTCAGCTGATTAGACTCTGAGAAGAGTGAGAAGGTGCCAACTGAATTTCTATCACTTTCTCTCTTTTCTTTTATGTTTGTGCAATTTCAGAGTTGGTATTAATCTCTATACATGTTTCTATATATCTGTATATGGATATGTGTCCATCCATTTAAAATTCAATACATTAAAAGGCATCTGAAAAAGAACAATTTATCAAACAGCAGCTTATTGAAAATAATCAAACCTTGCTTTTTTGCAGGAGCAGGCCCCCTGCACCCTCCATGTGAAGGGGAGGGGTGCTGAACACTTACACCCCCATGATAATGTTATATATCAACTCTGATACTGCAGGGGGAAAGGGCAAAAATCTCTCAATACCCACTGTATCATCATTTTCCACAAAGCAACTGTGAGCACCTTCAATCAGCTGATTTTGATCAGTTGTGCAGGTGTTTTCTGAATTTGGCAAGTTCATAGGTTCATAGGAAAGTACTAGGCTATCTGCCTGAGGGCATATGTAAGCCTAGCCAGAATGTGTTGGCTTTCACTGCCCCCTTAGATTAGTTACCCGTGCCTCTGTCCAGCAGAGCCATTAGTTCCCTGTTCGTCTCTCCAGCAGAGCCACTGCAATGATCCCCGGTGTAAATTTTTTGTTTTGCATCCACTCGTCAAAGTTTCTCTTGAAGAGTGTTAGTGAGGGGCTCTGCCTAATGTAGATTGGAATCCTGTTCCAAAGCATGGGGAGTCTCTGGGACAGGAATCTATGCCTCCAGCAAGTCCTATTTATTGGTATGGTGAGGTTTAGATCCCTAGAGCATGTGGCTTTCGGGGATTTGTTTTTTTTTTAGGTGGAGCATGTCCATCAATTCTGGGTTGGACATGGCCTTGAATGTCAGGCAGAGATCACTTCTAAGTAGGCAGTATGCAACCAAGTACAGCTGGAGTTTCTTCAGTCGGGCTGCATAGGACATCTGTTTGAGGCCAGTAATACTCTTGGTGAGGTACTTCTGTGGTCTTTCCAGCTGTTGTAGGAGTCTTGTAAGGAACATCCCAAATGGGGCATTGTACTCTATGATGGGTCTGATGAGTGATGAGTAGAGGGGCACAATAACCTCTTTTGTTCTAGATGTGTACCCTTTTGTGATTAGGTTGGCCACATGGAAGGATTTTCTAACCACCTTGCCAATATGATTATCAAAGGAGAGATTACTATCCACTTGGGTCCCCAGATCCCTTATTTCATTTTCTGTATTTAGGGGAGTACCACGTATGTGGCAGTTCTTGGGTACTTTGTTTTTTCCAAAGGGGATGACTATGCACTTTTTGGCATTTAGCTTGAAGCCATGATTTTGACACCAGGTATCCGTCTCAGTGAGACCCTTCTGGGGGATGTCTGTATCAGCTGGAGAGACAATTATGGCCCCCAGTTTGCAGTCGTCTGCGGACTTGATCTGCCATATTCCTCCTGTGCTTCCTGTACCTCTGAGAAGTATATACCAAGCAAGAGGGGTCCCAGGACTGAGCCCTAGGGGATGCCACTTTTAACTGGTTTACAGTCGGAACTAAAGCCTGCAACTCTCACCGTGTGGGTTCTATCCGTGAGCTAATTGGCAACCCATCTCATGGCATAGGGGTTTATGTTCATGCTGGTGAGCTTGTGTATAACACCAGAATGGGGAATGGTGTTGAAAGCCTTTGAGAGGTCTGGATAGGCTGTGTGGACTTCCTTTCCCTCGTCTAAAACCTTGGTAACTGTCTCAAAGAAGTCCACTTGGTTTAGGAGGCATGATCTGCCCTTAACAAAGCCAAACTGGGTAGGGTCCAATGTTTGGCAGTTCCCAATGTCTCTGTTAATGAGTTCCATGATGATGCGCTCCATAGCCTTGCAGACCAGGTTAGCAAGGCTTATAGGGCGATAGCTCCCGGGGTCCGTTGTGGCTCCAACATTGTGGAGTGGAATAACTGTTGCTGTGTGCCATTCTATGGGTACATAGCCTGTAGAGAGGCTGAGTTTGAACAGTGTGTTTAGGTGAGGGTTTAGTTCATTTTTGAGTTTGTGTAAGACAGCCTGGGACTATGTCTAGTCCAATTGCAGCTGTGTTTTTGGATTTGGATAGGGCTGTTTATCCTGTGTGTCAGTAATTGCCAGGGCTCTACATTCTTCTGGTATGGTTATGGGCCCTTTAGGGGGTGGGGGGTGAAGTTTGCACTAAACTTGTCTGCCAGAATGTTGGCAATATCAGTCGGTTCAGTGTATTTTGTGCCATTCTGCGCTAACTCAGAGCATATCTGAGAGTTTCCACTTAGGTTCTTGACATAGCTAAAGAATGCTTTGTGGTCATCTTTGGATTCCTTGGCAATTTTTCTTTCAAAGCTAGCCTTGGATGATTTTATGAGGCATCGTAGTTTCTTGCTGATACTGATCAGGGATGTCTTTCCTTCTTGGGAGTTTACTCTTTTCTGTACTAGTTTCCTCCTTCTACTGTATAGCTTGTTTATGGTGGGGTCCACCAGACTGGCTTCCTTTTCATGGAGGAGTGACTCTTGGTTTTGTTTGGGATAGCACGATCCATGCATTCTTGCAGGTGCTCATAGAGTGCCTTTCTAAGGGATTCAGCAGCTTGGACAGCATTGTCCTTTAGCATGGGGGCTGTGAACCTTTTTGGTTTTAAGTAATGTGAAGTTTGCTTTTGAAAAGTTTTTCACGATGGTTTCCTTGATTGGGGGGTGGGGGCGGAATGTGGATATCCAGAGTGATTAGTCTATGGTTTGATCTAACCAGCGAGGGGTTGACCTCTGGTGTAAAACACCGGTCTCCCATGTTGGTGATGACCATGTCCAATACATTGTCACCTCTGGTGGGGGTTTTGACCAGTTGATCCAAGGTGTTTGAGTTTATAAATTCTAGGAATCATTGGGCAAGGGAGCTAGTACTTGAATAGTTCTCCCAGTTAATGTTTGGGTAATTGAAATCACCCAGTATTAGGGCATTTGGTAGGACCGTCATATTTTCCAGTGTCTCCAGTTTCTGTTTGACAACTTGTCAACACACACACACACACACACACACACACACACACACACACACACACACACATATATATATATATATATATATATATATATATATATATATATATATATATATATATATATATATATATATATATATATATATATATATATATATATATTTCAAGTTAAGTTGCATAACAGTACTGAAAAGTACTTCTCTAGCTGTGGGTTGAGCTGGTTAGAGCAGGAATCCTCAGATATCAATGCTGAAGCTATAGAATAAAGAGCCAAACTTTACTTAAGCAGAGAAAAGAAAAATAGCCCACTAGGTAAAAACCACAAGCGCAAGGGGAAGGTGTCCTAGTGATTATCAGTACAAATGAAGACCATACTACTGTCTACTCTCCCCAAGGGACAGACCTAACTTTTCTAACTTTAAATCATGGAAATGATGCCCAAAGTGCAGTAAATAACCACGTTACAACAGTACATCAAAAAGCCAACACTGATGGAATGTTTATTTCTTAAAAAAAGATACAGCACTCCGTCAATATTGTAAAATAAAATGTTCACTTATTTAATTTATTTTGTTGGCTTTGTAAATCCTTTATTGATACTGTCTTTTTTCATTGTTGAAACTTAGAAAATGGTTACAGACGTAAATATTATATTCAGAGAATATCTTATATAGATTAATGAGAATCTTCTGATACATTTGGTTTACAAACAGTAATATTTGCTACTAAGAAACTTACCATCACACTAAATTTTTTTTTTTTTTGTATTTATTTACTTGCTTTTGTTTTCTGGAGAAATATGATTGGGCAAAGGCTTTTTTCAGTGGATTACTTAAAAAAAATGTTTGTCTATGGAACGGCCCTTGAGTTGGTCAGAGCTGAGAAGAGACATTCCCCTAGATTCATGAAGCTTGCACCAGGTGCAGGCATAGCGTCGGCATTCTAACACCAAAAATGGCCACCGAGCGATTCTGGAACAAGCTGTTTCCATGTGCACTACCTGCATACAATATGCACGCACAACTCCTGAGCCTTGTATGCTAATTACCCTATGTGCAGCAGTGTAACATGCAGATGAATGTATGCAATGATTCAGGAAGTGGTGCAGGTGTAGTGTAATTATGCAGAAATGTAAACCATAGAAAATGGTTTACATTTTTGCAAACATAAAATCGGAGCCATGACAGCCAAGCAAGCACATGTATTATAATGTTAATATGTGCCAATGGCTAAATATATAGCCATTGGCATAAAAAAATGTACATAATATAAAATTAACATTTAATAGATATAGTCGCACTATCGCGACGTGGAAGAGCAGGGCAGCAGTGCGCAAACGGGATGGCAAGGAATATATAAAAATATAGAATAGAACCACAATGAAACATATCACGATTTCCCCATAATAGTCACTGGTAAGCATGCTACACCAAACTCATGGCGCAAGGGTTGCCAAGGGACAGTGGCAGTGTTATGCGCAGTAGCTAGGAATTAGTAGGCAATGCCATGCAAATGAGAGGAGTAATAGTGAATCGCAGATTCCCCGCTGGTGTAAGGATGCACCTCACAGCATGGAGTTATAACACTGAGGTGAGCCCTTGAGATAAAGATGATATCAATAAAGGGGTGCGTTGCCATTGCTGTAAGCACATTGGAGCATTGCTAAACTGGTCTGCCTTTAGCTAGGCAAAGCTGCAGGATAGGGGTGTGTCGAATTGCCCATATCTATGCTTAACTGAGAGTACACAAGGTAACCGAGTATGCATGTGAACAGAGATGAAAAGGTGTGTAAACCCGGTAAATGGGTATGCACGTCGCGCACTGCAGCTGAAACAGGAAGGATACAGGAAAGAAATAAGGAAATGCAGCAGCAGTGAAATTGGAGTACAGATGACTAATAACACCTAGGAGCCTACAGTGGGCCATTGACAACAGCTAACAAGGCTGCAAGCAGCTACCTGCAGAACAGGGAAGTGGAGGGGCTGTACTGCAAAGAAAACAGCAAAGTGTCAAAGCAGAACAAAGGCGAGATGCAGTATGTCAGCTACAAGGCACATTTTGCCATGACTGGGTAGGGAAAGCACAAAAAAATGAAAAACACAAACCAAGGCAGAAACAAGAAAGATGGCAGGTGGATGCATGCCTGATAATGGGAGGGGATCCAGGTCTAAAAGTGAATTAAAGGGCAACAGATTAATCAAGGCAGGCAAGTAGATCTCCACAGTAAAGGTCCCGCACTTGCAGTACTCTTTGCAAAACCCATAATTAAGACACACAGAAGCTGGAATAGTTCATACACACCCACTTATATCAGCAGCATCCATAGCACAATACTATAAAGTGTGAAAGCACCTCACACACATTTGTGTATTCCCATACACTCTGCACCAGTGGTATATACAGACAGGGAACTTTTATTATGTACATGTTAGGGGCTGCCATAGCTTTGATCCACCAGCATGTGTTGGAGACTGATGACAGTGTGGAGGATGATGCACACTACCACCGCAGGCACCAGAGGAGGAGAAGAGTGTTCAGACCCAGGATAACATACCAGAGGCTACATGATCTAGAGATAGTAGAGCATTACAGAGTGGACAGGGAAACCCTACAGAAACTTGTGGTGCTGTGCTAGCCATGCCTTAGAGCCAGAACAAACAGAGGGGAACCCATCCCAGTGGATACAAAGGTATGTGTAAGCCTGAGAATACTAGCTACAGGTACCTTTCCAAGACCATCTGGGGATATCATGGGTATCTCACAGGTACTACACCAGTTCCTGGATGCCATATTACCACATGCCAATGAGCACATATACTTTCCCCGAATGCAGGAGGAGTTGGTCAGCAATATGCAACTCTTCCACCATGTGGCAAAATGCCCAGAGGTACAGGGTGCAATAGACTGCATGCACATACACATCATGTCACCACCCGGTGAGCAGGGTAGGTGCTACATAGACAGCAAGGGATACCCCTCCATCAACTGCCAAGTCATGTGTAATGCCCATGGTATTATCATGGATGTGTGTGCTGGCAGCCCTGGAAGCTATCACGACTCCCACATCTGGCGTGCCTTACAGCTGTATCGGTTATTTGCCAGGGGGGACATCCCAAATGGCCACCTGGTGGGGGATGCTGGCTATGCACTGGAACCGTGGATGATGACTCCCATCAGAAATGCACACAAACCCATGCAGGATCGCCATAATGAGGCACACGCACAAACCAGAATCATCATAGAGTGTGTGTTTGGGATGCTGAAATCACAGTTCCATTGCTTGGACATATCTGGTGGAGCCTTGCAGTACTCTCCAGGCACATGTGCTCACATCTTCATAGTGTGTGCTTTGCTACACAGTATGGTCCTGCGGAAACAGCTGCAGCAGGGGCAGAATGGTGAAGGCCCTCACAGCCCACCACCATTGCCAAGGGCCCCACAGGCACAGAGGTACTCAGACCATGAACACCCTGAGCCAGCCCCAGTAGGCAGACAGAGGTGTGCCCAGTATGCCCATGCCTTGGCAAAGAGGGAATGTATAACACACACATTGACAGTGTAGGCACCTAGGGGCTGACCTTTCACCATCTGCACACACAGTAAAAATGGATGGCACACGCACAAGACTATTTATTTATTTATTTATTTCAGTTTGACTACCGGGAAAGTCCACTGGGCCAAGAAGTGCCCATTTTCAGTGGAGGCCCAGAGAGAAAAGCTCCAAGAACAGTATAATACAATATAGGTTACAGAATAAAAACTACAAGAACAGTATAATGCAATGTAGGTTACAGAATGCAAATAAAAGTTACAAAGTAAAAATACATGCAATATAGTTTATAGAAACAAGGGGTTAATACATTTGAGAATTGCAGAGAACTTGATGGCAGACTACCTGTCAATTGTCATGAATAGGCAGTTTACTGTGTGCATCCAACATAGGCAACCCTCAACTATTGCACACACAATAGGCACTGGCACAAAGTAAGTCAACACCTGAACAGTAAATTAAGCTATCAGCATATGCAGATACTGTATGTATAGATTAACAGGTAGGTACTTGGCCAACTGGCAGAGGCCATTCAAAAGGCCAGCCAAAATGTGTCAGCTTTTGCCACCCCATTGATTCATTAATGGTCCCTCCGTGGAGCAGAGCCAATGGCTGGATCCCTGGGGTGCATCTACTGTTCCCCATCCACCCTTCAAGGCTTCTCTTGCAGAGTGTTAGTGAGGGGCTCTGTATAATGTAGTTAGGGATGTTGTTCCAAAGTATGGAGAGTGTCTGTGACAGGAAGCTGTCCCTCCAGCATCTTCTGGTTATTGTTGTGGCAAGGTTCAGCTCACTATAGTGTGTGGCTCACTGTGACATGGATTCCCATAGGTAGGGCATATCCATCAAGCCTGAGTTCAACATGGCTGTGTTGGCCAGCAGAGATCATCTCCGGGAAAACGAGATGCCACTAAGTAAAGCAGGACTTTATTCAGTCCGGCTGCATAGACCATATGTTGGAGGCCAGTATTCCCCTTGGTGAGGTACATTCATGAACCCCCAACTGTTGGATGTGTCCTCTGAGGTACATCCCACATGGGTTATTATACCCTATGATGGGACTGATGAGTGATGAGTAAAGGGACACTATAACCCCAGTATGTCTAGATGGGAATCCTTTAGTAGTCAGATGACCTACATAGAAGGATGTCCTAACTACTGTGGAGATATGATTGTCACAGGGGAGATCACTATCTACCTTAGTCCCCAGATACCCCATTACCTCATCTGTATTAAAGTGGTGCCATTCATGTGTTAATATGTGGGTTCCAATTCCACAATGGAATGACCATGCAGTTAGTGACACTTGGCTGGAGGCCATGTCATTGGCACCCTGTGATATTCTCTGTGAGGCCCCTTGATGAATGTCCATGTCAGCTGGACTATCAATCATGGCTCCCAGCTTGAAGACATTGCCAAACCTGGTCTGTCGTAGTCCACCTGTGTTTGCCTGTACATCTGAAACTTATATGCCAAACAGTAGGGCTCCAAGGACTGAGTCCTGTGGGACACCAGTCGTGACTGTTCAAGAGTTGAACCTGAAGACTGCTAGTCATACCATGTGGGTTCTGTGTGTAAGCCTGTTGGCAACCCAACCTGTGATGTATGGGTGAATGTACAGGCTGGTGTGTTTATCAATAATACCTGAGTGGGGCATGGTGTCAAAAGCCTTGGTGAGGTCCAGGTAGTATGTGTGAACCACCTCCCCTGTCATCTAATGTCTTGGTGACTGTATGCAAGACGTCAAACAGGTTCAGTAGGCATGAACTGCACTCAACCAAGCTCACCTAGGTTGGATCACGTGTTTGAAGGTTACCAATGTCATTGTTAATGAGTGCCATAAGGATGCAAACCATACCATTGCAGACCAGGCAAGTCAGGCATATGGGATGGTAGTTACCATGGTCAGTTGTGATTTCACCGTGATGGAGTGGAATAACTGTTGCCACGTGCCATTATATGGGCATGTAGCCTGTGGAGAGGCTGAGGTAGGAATGCTTAATTAGGTGGGGGGCAGATTGTTTTGTACAGTTTGCAAGATGCAGTCTGGGTCAACATCTGCCTCCAATGACACTGTGTTCTACTGATAGAGAGGGCCATTTCCACCTGTGTGTCTCTGATGGTTGGGACACTGTGCCTTTCAGGTAGTGCTGTGAGCTCTTTAGGGGGTGAAGTATGCACCGAATGTATCTGCAGGGATGATGGCGATATCAGTAGGGTCAGCATATTTTGTGCTATATTTCACCGGCAATGTGCAAATCTGTGTGTCACCACGTAGATCCTTGACATAGCCAAAGAAGGCTTTGTGGTTATCTTTCGAATCCTTGCATATTCTCCTGCTGTTGTTAGCCTTGGATGATGTCATGAGGGACCTATGTATCATACTAATAGTGGTCACAGATGTCTGCCCTTTGTGGGATTTGCTGTGTGTCTGGAACACTGTCCTACGACTGTAATATAGCCTGTTTATTGCAGAGGTCCACCAGACCAGTGTCCTTGTCTAGGAGAAGTTTGTCTTGGCTTACCAGTGATGGCACGATCCATACATCCGTGTAGGTGCTTATAGACTGCATTTGTAAATCTGTCTGTATCTTGAGAAGTGTTTCCCCTTACAGTGGGGGATGTAAACCCCCCACCCCTGTCACTAGTAGTGTAAATATAGCTGTAGGAAATGTATACACTGTGGTTTCCGTGGGTGGGGGAGATGCTAGGGTGTGGAAACAGTGAATAGTTCATGGTCAGATCTAACCAGTGACCGGTTAACATCTACTGTAGTGCACCTGTTGTCTATGTTGGTGATGACCACATCTAGTAGTTTCCACCCCATGTTAGGGAGGTTACCACCTGATATAGGACATATGAAGTGATACATTCCAGGAAGCGCTGGTCCTGGATGTGAATACCGGAGTACGTTTCCCCATTAATGGTATGGTAGTTGACATCGACCAATGCCAGGGTGTGCATTAGGACTGTCATGTTCTCCACTGTCTCCAGGTAGGTGGAGTGGAGGTCCTGGTTCATGGAGGATGATCCGTAGCAGGCCACATTACACATTGCAGTTGTGGCTGATGTTAGCTGCACATGGATGATCTCAGAGGTATCATGCTGCCCCACTAACCTGGAGGTGTAGGTATCCCTGATGAATATGGATACAGCCCCTCCATGTCTGTCAGTCCATGTTCTGTGGCTGAAATGTCTGTTATAGGTTGTAGTCTGGTAGTGCTGGTGTGCTCTCAGGAGCCTTAAGACAGATTTCAGTTAATGCACAGATGTTGATGTTGTCCATACTGAGGAGTGCTCTGAGTGCATGCATGTTGTGATCACAACCCCTGGTGTTGAGTAGCATAAACCTCATTGAATCTGCTACTGTCCTGTTTACGGAGCTGGTATTCACCTTCAAGACTCTCCTAAATAGGGCACCATGGGGGCACCAATAGCCTTGGCCAGTATTCCAAAGCGTAAGGCTGACACATAGGCCGGTATGGTATCATTGCATGCATGTTCCTCATCTGTGCTTGTTTTTCATCTCCCCTGTAAGTAACCTAGTGGTAAGCAATAGAAAGCCTTAAACTTATACATGTCTTCTAGCTTCCAAGATAGGCTTTTGGAGTGACTAAGTATCAGTGTTCTGTATGTTCTTGCTGTACTCAATTGTTTCCTGAACACATGGTGAGTTCATACTGTATATTGTGATCTGAAGGTCTGTTTATTCACATATTATGGCTGTGATGGCCTGCACGTGAGAGGTTCACAGATAGCCTACTATCTATCTACCCAAGGGCAATTAGAAGCATACAGCAGCGTGTTGGCCTTCCCCACACCATTGATGAAGTAACTGAGCCTCTGTCAAGCATAGCCAATGAAGCAATTCCAGGCAGAGTTACTGGAAGCTGTTGAAGACTGGGGTTGTGGGGGATGATAGGGGCACTTAGTGATCTAAAGAGGGCATGTTAATGTGGCAATTCAACACCATTCAATTCCCCCAACAGGTCTTGCAGCTATCAAACTGGACAGGCTCCCCCACCCCCTGGCTGTATGGTTCTGGGACACATGATCCCATGGGGTGTATAGTCTGTTGCCCATTCACACAACAAGGTTTCCCTTGAAGTGTGTTAGTGAGTGGCTGTGCCTAATGTAGTTAGGAATGCAATGTATTGTCTCACAGTACATTTGTTATATGCTGTTATTTCAAGAGTATGTGAAGCTCAGTGAGTTTGGGGCTCCTGCCCTCTGCTTAGCCTAACTTATACATGGAAATCATCTAAATAGGAAATAGGCAGAAGCAACGTTAATGTCAACAGTGTAATGGTTACAACATCTGCATAGTGTCTGTGCATTTGAGGTTACAATCCTGATAAAGGAAGGGATGCTTATCATGTGCAAAAGTATACTTTAACCACAGCTTGCATATATAGGTAATAATTGTCTGTATAATAAACATTCGAATCACCCATATAAACCCATGTGTGTAGGAGAGTACAGTCAACAGAGAATGTAATGTCATGTCAGCACATAGTAAGATATGTTATAACAGATATATATCTGGAGTAGTTAGCAGATGTGGCCGTGTTTGTGTGCACAAGTTATAAGTTACAACGTTTAACTGTGTTTAACCACTGCAATAATGTCACACAAACACTTTTAAACATGCTTAATTGGAGTGTACACAAAACACATGCAGCTCTGGTATTATAACAATTAATATTAACCTAATTCACCATAGAAGGGGTGGTTGTTGTGTATGTGGGGTAGGAATGATGGGTAATGCAATTATGCATCAAGGAGGGTCTGGGTCGGATGTCCAATAAGTGAACTGGAGGGGCATACATGGAGTATGGGGGCGATATAAAAAGGACACAAAGCAAGAAACTTACTCATTCATAATACACCCTGTCATGTCACATTGCAACACCTACTTTCACAAACATATGAACATTAACATGTATTAGACATATGTACACCAACTGACTGTCACATTTGTTTTCAGTAGTGAGGAATGTCTGCAGTACAATGTATATTCTAAACACCATAACATTCGTACATATCTCAGATGCCTTAGTGGCAAAATCAGTGACTGTGGTGTTCATGGCCCTGGGTTCAAGGGCTGTTAGGTTATTTTGAGGGCCAGAATAAGGGCTTTTGGATGCTGGTGGATTAAAGCACTCTTAAGCAGTTTTAAGCAGGTTTCCACTTATTTGCACGATGGTAAGTGGCACTGAAACATGGTAAATGGAGAAGCGCTTCACATGTTTGACCTTTGCTTAACGCCATGCAGACCATGGGCAAACCTGCTCACAACCACGAAAATGTGGTTTATTCACACTTTTCCTACCAGTGCCTACTCTGAGAGGTAAAATAATAACATCTTCCATGAGTAGGACCCACAACCATGTACTTCATCCTCAGAGTAACCTAACACTAAGCTACCTGGGATGTACTTATCCCAGTTGTGTATGCAGACAGGTTAAAACACAAAAGGGAGGAATGTGTTGAAATAGGACAACCCGCCATGTACCCAATTAAAGGTGTATGCTCATATATAGATATATAAATAAATATATATATATATATATATATATATATATATATATATATATATATATATATATATATATAGAGAGAGAGAGAGAGAGAGATACATAGAGACATGTCGATATATACAGGTCTACATATATATGTAGATATATAAATAGATTAAAAACATCTACACATCTATGTAGGTACAGATAAACGTATGCAATAATGTATATATCTATATATATATATATATATATATATATATATATATATATATATATATATATTTATACACATACATACATGTCTGTAGACAGCATGCGAAGTGGTCATATCTGAGTATAACATGGACTATAGCAATCACACCCCCCCCCCAAAATAATATGAACATAACATATGAAGAGTATTACAAATATGTTCTATGGACACAGTCACCAACACAACTGCAATGACTGCAAATATCCATGGCAGAATTACGCAGACAGCTTTCATTTTGCAAATCTTTATTACATTCAGATGTATTGCCAAAAGGATTCAAGGACTAACAGTACATGCATGCTATACAGGAAGCATTGAATAGTGCCTTAATGAATCAGCCTGCAATTACCATAGTATTTGTCCACTAAGGGATAGGTGTTCACATAGGGAAAGAACACCCACACACATATAGACGTTGTATAAAAGGGGTTCCTACACACCTGCATGTGCTATGTACACCCACCAACATCTACCCCACAACTGAAATAATTACATCAATACATACTGTCATACCATAACCAATTATTCAACTACTGTACAACATCTGCTGAAACCTTAACATACCTGGACACAGACACACTAACATGTCCCTATGTGAAATAATTACCATTATACAATTGAACAGCTGCTGATGTAACAGGGTTTGTATGAACTAATCCCGTTTCAGAGGGTTGAAAGGTTCGTACACCAGGAAGTTTTACCGAGTACTGATTATTAGCACAGTATGATACACAGTAATATCAAACTAAATATGTCTGGCAAGCACACTGTAAACCCCCTAACATTATATGCATAGCTATGCAGCCTTGAGCTGGTCAAACAACCTGGCCAGACTGAAACATATGCAGAAGTATTAGGTACAGACAAACCCTGCACAAGTAGAAATGTTCAGAAATATAACAGCAGTACTCACATTTAGACCAACTCCTCTAGGCATTACACACAATATATTACTGTTTTCTCCATACAGATGTTGCAATAGATTCCAAACAAAACTTCCACGCTGTCTTCCTCACAAGTAAGGCAAAGGGACAACACCCAAGTGGAGTACTCAATTATACTCCATTGTAGCCATGGTATTGGCTAAAGCAGTAGCAGCGCAGATGATGTGCATGTAATTAGCTACTTAGGAACACCAACTGGCCATCGGGTTAGCACGTTACTGATCGGTAACTATAAAAGATTGCCTTGTCACACAGTCAAACCATCTTTGTCTAACTGTAGGACAGTATGAAACACTGAAACACGAACCAAAAATGAGTATTACACTAGTTAATAACACCTCCGATTACTAAGACGGTATGTATAACATGTAGTATGTCTGTGTATGTAGTACCTGTACTGTAAGAATTACAGTGTAATCAATGCATATAGTGGAAATAGCTATCTTGTAGCGATGTATTGTTGAGCAATAGTAATGCTTGTAGTATTCTATGTGTGTACTGCTGTAAGTCACAAGGCACACTCCACATACACCACAAGGGATGATATGGGCTTGGAACCCACCAATTTGCTTCCAGTCAGTCAGTGTCAGGATTGGAACAACAAGTATGTGCTATAACAGGGGATAGTATATGTCGATATATTGTAACAGTCAACATATGTATGGGTGTATAAGTAAGATGAACATGTTAAAGGTGGACTTACCATGCAAATATGGTGTGCATTGTGGGCTATTGTGCCAATAACTGTGTAATGTACAGTATTCTAGGCAGATCTGTATTCTATTCTACATAGCAGTTCTGTTATGTTATGCAAACAGTAGTTATGTCTATTGACAATTAGCATACTCAATGACAGGATACATTGCAATAGTATTCATCTGACAGGTTAGCAGCATGATAGCAAAGATAATTGGTAGAGCCAGGTAACTATCCATGCACATAACACACGTAATATCCACCTCTCTACTATCATTTGCAAGCAATAACAGCTGTGCATGTGTACATGTTATGCAAATGTGTAATGACCCTTGTTACAGGGCTGGGCCAAATGGCTATGTGCACACCTACATAGAGTGGATATTGAGAGTACAGACACACTGGTTGAACTACCAGGTTTGTGTAGCCCAACCTCTCATTGCCAGCCTAACAGCTGCCTGCACATACTGTATGTAAGGTAGTGCACAGCACTGGTAATGAAACAGGTTGCATATCATCTTTAACTCCAGTGTAACATCTGCATTAGGAGTGTAAGATGTAGGAGACAGCTGCCCATGTGTAATAGCTGCATCATAGGTGATGGCTCATACTATCTGATTATATCCTGATCATGTTGATAGTGGCATCAGAACCTATTGATACATGACTCTGTTGGGAGAGTGGGTGTCTGTGCCCAACAGAGCTCATGGTCCTGGTGGATATGTGAGTATATACCCAGAGAAGGAAACAGACCTGTAGACACTTGCATCATCTGTAATCAACTAACAGGATGTGATGTGCTCCTCAGAGGTGGATTGCTGCTAAAGGTAGCTACAATATTTTTGTAATAGCCAGTGTTGTCACATCCATAACAAAAATATTTACATGTGAACATCACTGTCTAAAACATCTTCATAGGCAATACATAAACTAAATACAGTACTTGGCACATGTAGTACTGACTTCTCATACAGGCATGTCCACTATTCAGCTACTGGTGTTTCCTAATGTCAGCTCTGTGTATGTGGCCATCCTGGGGAAATGTAATGTCTATGCCATGTACACTGCCAGACCCACCTAACACCACACCCCACACATTGTTTTGGATGCAGCTACAGAGGTGAGCTGGAAGGCAGCCCAGTCTACAACCATGAGGTGTAGGTGTAGGTTAAATCATGCAGCTCATCAACACAACCAACACATACCCTTACCAGAACACAGTAAGGACACCCCCACACACCACCAGAAATCACACACATTCACATATGCGTCTCTAAGTATCTGGCCAAACAAGAGACCCCCAAGCAGGAAGAGACAGACACCGAAATACACAAACTGTATGACATAGTTTGCATAATTGTGCCATACCTCTGAATACATGACTGGAAACATGCCCAACAGTACTCATTTGTGAATGCAAACTCTAGCACTATGTTACACACTGACCTATACGAGGGCATACATAATGTCAGCTGCCTGTCTGCCATGATTATCCACATACTCATACACTCAGACCACCTTTTGAACTATACACATGGCTCTGGCATATTCCATGTTGTTGAGCAGGACCTGTGATGCAGTAGCCTGGACTGCATGGAAACACATGCAGGAACTTGTCAGGTCTTGTACCCCATGCAGGTATGTCCCAAGGCCTGGGTATAATTCTGCCATTGGCCAGAATGATACTGCAGTACAGGGACAAAAGGATTGTATTCCACAATTGTCTAGTGTAGTGGTGCATGTCACAGGGTATCCAGTATCTGTCGTCCTGGGATAACATGGTTGACAGACCATGATGCTTTGCCAGACAGGGCCTGAACCTGTCAACCCTGGGAATATGGACACTGCCTAGGGCTCATGCTTCCCTTATAGTGCCTTCATCATGTGTGGTTCAGGTGAGGGTCCACTGCTGTTACAGGGACAGTCAAGCAATAAACTTCAGGTCTCACTACACAATGTTAGTGTCAGAAACACTATACGGACACACAACAAACCCCAGGGGAAAAAAGGGGGGGGGGGGGGGGGGGGGTTTTTTTTTTTTTTTTTTTTTTTTTTTTTTTTTTTTTTAACTACCCCCAAAAACCTAACCCCCAATTTTAAAGGGGGGGTTTTTTCAAAAGCCAAATATTTAATTTTCCAAAGTAAACCCCTTTAAAAAAAGGGGGCCCCTGGGGGAACCAACAAAAAAGCCCCCCCCCCCCCCCCCACCCCCCCCCCCCCCCCCCCCCCCCCCCCCCCCCCCCGTTTTGCCAAAAAAAAAAAAAACCCAAACAAAAAAAATATTTTCAAAAGGGTTAAGCAGTTTTAAGCAGGTTTCCACTTATTTGCACGATGGTAAGTGGCACTGAAACATGGTAAATGGAGAAGCGCTTCACATGTTTGACCTTTGCTTAACGCCATGCAGACCATGGGCAAACCTGCTCACAACCACGAAAATGTGGTTTATTCACACTTTTCCTACCAGTGCCTACTCTGAGAGGTAAAATAATAACATCTTCCATGAGTAGGACCCACAACCATGTACTTCATCCTCAGAGTAACCTAACACTAAGCTACCTGGGATGTACTTATCCCAGTTGTGTATGCAGACAGGTTAAAACACAAAAGGGAGGAATGTGTTGAAATAGGACAACCCGCCATGTACCCAATTAAAGGTGTATGCTCATATATAGATATATAAATAAATATATATATATATATATATATATATATATATATATATATATATATATATATATATATAGAGAGAGAGAGAGAGAGAGCGATACATAGAGACATGTCGATATATACAGGTCTACATATATATGTAGATATATAAATAGATTAAAAACATCTACACATCTATGTAGGTACAGATAAACGTATGCAATAATGTATATATATATATATATATATATATATATATATATATATATATATCTATACACATACATACATGTCTGTAGACAGCATCTTGAAGTGGTCATATCTGAGTATAACATGGACTATAGCAATCACACCCCCCCCCCCAAATAATATGAACATAACATATGAAGAGTATTACAAATATGTTCTATGGACACAGTCACCAACACAACTGCAATGACTGCAAATATCCATGGCAGAATTACACAGACAGCTTTCATTTTGCAAATCTTTATTACATTCAGATGTATTGCCAAAAGGATTCAAGGACTAACAGTACATGCATGCTATACAGGAAGCATTGAATAGTGCCTTAATGAATCAGCCTGCAATTACCATAGTATTTGTCCACTAAAGGATAGGTGTTCACATAGGGAAAGAACACCCACACACATATAGACGTTGTATAAAAGGGGTTCCTACACACCTGCATGTGCTATGTACACCCACCAACATCTACCCCACAACTGAAATAATTACATCAATACATACTGTCATACCATAACCAATTATTCAACTACTGTACAACATCTGCTGAAACCTTAACATACCTGGACACAGACACACTAACATGTCCCTATGTGAAATAATTACCATTATACAATTGAACAGCTGCTGATGTAACAGGGTTTGTATGAACTAATCCCGTTTCAGAGGGTTGAAAGGTTCGTACACCAGGAAGTTTTACAGAGTACTGATTATTAGCACAGTATGATACACAGTAATATCAAACTAAATATGTCTGGCAAGCACACTGTAAACCCCCTAACATTATATGCATAGCTATGCAGCCTTGAGCTGGTCAAACAACCTGGCCAGACTGAAACATATGCAGAAGTATTAGGTACAGACAAACCCTGCACAAGTAGAAATGTTCAGAAATATAACAGCAGTACTCACATTTAGACCAACTCCTCTAGGCATTACACACAATATATTAATGTTTTCTCCATACAGATGTTGCAATAGATTCCAAACAAAACTTCCACGCTGTCTTCCTCACAAGTAAGGCAAAGGGACAACACCCAAGTGGAGTACTCAATTATACTCCATTGTAGCCATGGTATTGGCTAAAGCAGTAGCAGCAGATGATGTGCATGTAATTAGCTACTTAGGAACACCAACTGGCCATCGGGTTAGCACGTTACTGATCGGTAACTATAAAAGGTTGCCTTGTCACACAGTCAAACCATCTTTGTCTAACTGTAGGACAGTATGAAACACTGAAACACGAACCAAAAATGAGTATTACACTAGTTAATAACACCTCCGATTACTAAGACGGTATGTATAACATGTAGTATGTCTGTGTATGTAGTACCTGTACTGTAAGAATTACAGTGTAATCAATGCATATAGTGGAAATAGCTATCTTGTAGCGATGTATTGTTGAGCAATAGTAATGCTTGTAGTATTCTATGTGTGTACTGCTGTAAGTCACAAGGCACACTCCACATACACCACAAGGGATGATATGGGCTTGGAACCCACCAATTTGCTTCCAGTCAGTCAGTGTCAGGATTGGTCCAACAAGTATGTGCTATAACAGGGGATAGTATATGTCGATATATTGTAACAGTCGACATATGTATGGGTGTATAAGTAAGATGAACATGTTAAAGGTGGACTTACCATGCAAATATGGTGTGCATTGTGGGCTATTGTGCCAATAACTGTGTAATGTACAGTATTCTAGGCAGATCTGTATTCTATTCTACATAGCAGTTCTGTTATGTTATGCAAACAGTAGTTATGTCTATTGACAATTAGCATACTCAATGACAGGATACATTGCAATAGTATTCATCTGACAGGTTAGCAGCATGATAGCAAAGATAATTGGTAGAGCCAGGTAACTATCCATGCACATAACACACGTAATATCCACCTCTCTACTATCATTTGCAAGCAATAACAGCTGTGCATGTGTACATGTTATGCAAATGTGTAATGACCCTTGTTACAGGGCTGGGCCAAATGGCTATGTGCACACCTACATAGAGTGGATATTGAGAGTACAGACACACTGGTTGAACTACCAGGTTTGTGTAGCCCAACCTCTCATTGCCAGCCTAACAGCTGCCTGCACATACTGTATGTAAGGTAGTGCACAGCACTGGTAATGAAACAGGTTGCATATCATCTTTAACTCCAGTGTAACATCTGCATTAGGAGTGTAAGATGTAGGAGACAGCTGCCCATGTGTAATAGCTGCATCATAGGTGATGGCTCATACTATCTGATTATATCCTGATCATGTTGATAGTGGCATCAGAACCTATTGATACATGACTCTGTTGGGAGAGTGGGTGTCTGTGCCCAACAGAGCTCATGGTCCTGGTGGATATGTGAGTATATACCCAGAGAAGGAAACAGACCTGTAGACACTTGCATCATCTGTAATCAACTAACAGGATGTGATGTGCTCCTCAGAGGTGGATTGCTGCTAAAGGTAGCTACAATATTTTTGTAATAGCCAGTGTTGTCACATCCATAACAAAAATATTTACATGTGAACATCACTGTCTAAAACATCTTCATAGGCAATACATAAACTAAATACAGTACTTGGCACATGTAGTACTGACTTCTCATACAGGCATGTCCACTATTCAGCTACTGGTGTTTCCTAATGTCAGCTCTGTGTATGTGGCCATCCTGGGGAAATGTAATGTCTATGCCATGTACACTGCCAGACCCACCTAACACCACACCTCACACATTGTTTTGGATGCAGCTACAGAGGTGAGCTGGAAGGCAGCCCAGTCTACAACCATGAGGTGTAGGTGTAGGTTAAATCATGCAGCTCATCAACACAACCAACATATACCCTTACCAGAACACAGTAAGGACACCCCACACACCACCAGAAATCACACACATTCACATATGTCTCTAAGTATCTGGCCAAACAAGAGACCCCCAAGCAGGAAGAGACAGACACCGAAATACACAAACTGTATGACATAGTTTGCATAATTGTGCCATACCTCTGAATACATGACTGGAAACATGCCCAACAGTACTCATTTGTGAATGCAAACTCTAGCACTATGTTACACACTGACCTATACGAGGGCATACATAATGTCAGCTGCCTGTCTGCCATGATTATCCACATACTCATACACTCAGACCACCTTTTGAACTATACACATGGCTCTGGCATATTCCATGTTGTTGAGCAGGACCTGTGATGCAGTAGCCTGGACTGCATGGAAACACATGCAGGAACTTGTCAGGTCTTGTACCCCATGCAGGTATGTCCCAAGGCCTGGGTATAATTCTGCCATTGGCCAGAATGATACTGCAGTACAGGGACAAAAGGATTGTATTCCACAATTGTCTAGTGTAGTGGTGCATGTCACAGGGTATCCAGTATCTGTCGTCCTGGGATAACATGGTTGACAGACCATGATGCTTTGCCAGACAGGGCCTGAACCTGTCAACCCTGGGAATATGGACACTGCCTAGGGCTCATGCTTCCCTTATAGTGCCTTCATCATGCGTGGTTCAGGTGAGGGTCCACTGCTGTTACAGGGACAGTCAAGCAATAAACTTCAGGTCTCACTACACAATGTTAGTGTCAGAAACACTATACGGACACACATATGTCAATCCCTAACATGGAGAACATATCTGTGCAATGGCTGAGACATGTTTCAATGCCCCGGAGAGCACACCTGCATGACCATGTTATATCACATACCTCACCTCTTGCCCATTATCCTTTATTGGAATACATGGGCTGCAGATGTGTTCATATTCCTGAAGGATATGTACACCCCCATGATTATTGCACTTGCATAACATCAGATGCATTATGCTGAGCAACTACCTTTGTGCTACAGTGGAATTCAAAATGCACCTTGAGACAGATCACCCACCAGGCCGCGGACTTCCTAACTGTCATAATGTGTTGTAATGGGAAAGATTAGGTCTGAGACAGAACCATAATACTGGCTACTTTCAACTGTTCCACTATGAACTGGGAAGACTCCTCATGTACCAACACCTGCGCTCAAAGCATGTTGGATTCCATCGACCTCACTGACCTGGATCACAGAAGTCACACAAACAGGGCTAACAGTATGCTACACATAGTTAGTCTCCAATGCCAATGTTATGTTTCCTAAGAGCAGAGTGGTGAGTGCCATGGCACCCATGCAGATGGAAAATTCATGTGCAAATGCTGAATCCTACACAAATGAACCTTAAGCAGTCACATATGTGCAGTGATTGTGCCACTGAAACAGAACCAGGAGTCAACCCAACACAAATAGGCAACCTGGTGTTACCATGCCTTAAACTGTACCACAGAAGGTAGTAACTGTTGCAAGAGTGAACACACATGAGTGTAGGTGATCCCTAGTCAGCCTAAGTAAGATGCAGATACACCATATAAAACCACAAAAAACTACTGTGAAACTAATCAGCCAAATATTATGAGGCCAAGCACAGAGCATTCTATAGCTGTGTCATTAATTGTAATGGCAGTGACAAGACCTGCCGTGCTGCACAGCACTATGGCATGGGAAGTACTGCACCTACAGAAATAGCACCCATTTATCCAGATAGGGTCTCACTAATCCACTCCCACCTCCCCCCACCCCCAGCAGGTACACTTAGCAATATATCCATGTACACTACAGGGCCCCTGTACTAACGACTATGCAGTTACAAGCTGCACTCTCTAATGCCATGCACACAGCTTTCATGGGACCTGTCAACATCCCAGGGTGTATCCTACACAAATGCAAGAACATTCAGCTATCCACATACACATCGTGTTCCATCATAGCTCCATGTCAGGCTGTGTACACACACTGAATGGTGCACAGCAACAGTTATCACACCCCACAAAGGGGGAGACACCATTAATAATGAGACATAGTGCACAACTACCCTGCTGAATCTGGTCTGTACGGCCATGAACCGTGGTCAACATAATTGATGTACTCAGTACAGATGTAAATGACAGTAGGGTTGATTCACACTGCATATCATGACCTTGCCAGGTCATAGGACACCATCATCCATACTGTGTTCCAGCTACACTCAGTAAACTAGGTGTATATTCCTATGTCACAGGAGTGGTTGGCAACTGGACTGCTGGCAGAACCCACACTACAGAAGGTGTCTGACAAATACACATACATCAAACCAGTGCCAGCAACAGTAATACAGGGGTCATTCCTGGTACTCCCCCTCTTTTTTATCTATACCACATAGACTAACACAGAAGGCATCAGCCTATTGATGTTTGCAAATGACTATGAACTAGGAGCAATAGTTGACTCATTGTGTGCTGCGTTCAACATACAGAAGGGCCTTAGTGTGTCAGATGCATGGTGTGTGATGTATGGCCACAATCTGACAGCTAAGTATTGCATTGTCATCCCCTATGTTACAAACCCTGTACCCATTAACTATCACCTAGGCAGCAGTCAACATAATGGCAACTGTGTGCATGGGATGCAGCTGGACAGTACTTCCCTTTGATAGTTACGTCACCACAAAAGACAGGTAGTCATATGTGGCACTCATGACAGGGTGCCATCCAGGAATATAGAGATAACTGCTCAGCCATACTCAACACCCATGTGACCCATAATAGATCACATATTTCCTTTAAGGGTTATTGCCCATGTGTAGATGTTCTACACTGCCCTTCACAATCCCTAGCTGCAATATGTAGCAGCACCCTACCATGAATAAAGCCATGTCCAACCCAGAGGTGTTGGACATGCTACACTTAACACATCCTGATCCCAAATAAACACATACCTCATGGACATCCACCTTTCTAGTGCAAGGATCACAACATGCCTGACAGATCCCTGTCCCATACACTTAACATACTCTTGCCATACTATGCATGCCTATCCAGTGAAGTTACACATCTCCCCTCTCTGTGACATGGTGTGATGAATGCATGCCAAATATATCAGTAACTATGTGTATCAGTTCTGTGGCACTGCTTGAACTGGCCACTGAAACTTACCAGTCTGTTTCCTACAGCTAGGAAACCTGTCTGCCTAGGCTCATAAATGGCCCAGGGCATATAGCCTACTAGATCATTATGACCATACATGCTATAGTTGATACCCAACCCTGCAAATACCCTCAGGCTAGCTATTGTCCAATGTGTTACACATGTGCAACACAGGCAATACATGACAGGATGCTACACACCTGTACAGTGCTATGTAGATGTATATGGTAAAACACATACAAGCTTACAGGTCTGCAGGATCACAGGTCATGTCCCTAATGGCTATGTATGACTATATATGTGGCATATACACAGCATTAAGGTTGATTGCATTAATGTGAACACATCCAGGCATGTGCTGATAGGTAAAGACACCACTACAGGCAAACAGACATGCCCACGTTAAGAGAGCATCCACATGGTGTATGAGCAATGTCATCACATGACACACACATATATGGCTATAACATCACATCAACAGTAGGTGTCAAATGTGTGTGACTTATACATGTCAGTGGTGTTAGTGTCATGTAGATTTACAAAGATGTATTTGTAATCTTAATAAATGTGATCACATGTACGTTCAGCTGTACTGCTATACTTCTCTGTGAGTTACTTTGACCTGTCTCCATCGTTATGGCTTCCAGGTATGCCACGTAGCAGACTGACGCTGTACAGCCGCTTGGAGGATGAGGTCCTCATCCCATACCTCCTCGACAACTACACAACGCTCTTCAGCCATGTGCCACAGGATGCACAGCAGCAGGATGCGCTGTGGGAGGAACTCTGAAAGAGGGTAAATGATGTTGGCGGTCACAATCGCACCTATCAGCAGGTGCACCAATACTGCACTGACCTGATAAGATCGGTGAAACAGCATGCTAATGCAATCGCCAGGGAACAAGGTGCAACAGGTGGGGGGCCACTCACCCAGCCCCCACTCACACATACCGAGGAGCTACTGGCCAACCTGGGGACACCTGCAGACCTCTATCCACAAGCTTTAGTTGGTATTGTGGAGGTGGGTGTCTCTCAACCACTGAACTTGGAGTTGCCTGGTAAGTCACTACTGCACATAAAACACAACTATATATCACATAGTTACATGTGTTACTGTACAATATGTAATGTAACATCATATGCAAGGCATGTATGCACACATGCCACATACTATATTCTGCTACTCTATGTATGCACAGATGTGCATACTCCATAGTATAGTGTATTGTACTGGCTTATGTGCTAACATGGACATTGCACCCTGTAGCTACCACACAGGTGTGGATAATGATCTTACTGCTGTGACACTCCTGTTTAGGTACCTCTGGCATTTTGCAGTGACAGCAGCCTGTGTCAGGTGAGATTGTTATTATTTACCAGGCCTGATAATGCATGGAACATATTAATTGCATGCTATCTGCCATAACACACATACACATAATGTATGGTGGTCCTGGTAATGGACACTGGTCAGACCTGCAATGCATCACACTGTTTACCTATGTGAAACAATTGAAGACTATATGAAACACCTACACTAAACCTTCCAAACTGTCATTGCCAGATGTGTGGACAACAGTGAATACAATGGTGGAGGTTTGTTCTACTGCGGTCTATATTAGAACATCAAAGTTTCAGAACTTCGGATGTTCTAATATCGACCCCTATTCAGCGAAAGCTGAAAATATCAAAGTAAGAGAAAAACAAATTTTTTCCTAGGGAAAGAATTTGGTTGTCCATTTCTGTTACTTCATTATTTTCAGTGCTGTGGTGGAAAGTTACAGGTCGGGTTCAGGTAAGTGTGCGATTGAGTGTGGGTTAGGTTAGTTAGGGTGAGGGTGCAGGTTAGGTATGTGTGGGATTGTGTGGACATGAGGGTTATGGCGGGTTAGGTGAGTTAGGGTTAGGGCACGGGTGAGGTGAGTGCGTGATACTGATGGACCTTAGGGTTAGGGTTTGGGTTAAGGTAAGTGGATAGTTAGTGGTGTGTGTGTATAGTTTAGTGTAGGGTTAGGTGTAAGATTTTAGGTGTATGTGTGTGGATTGCTGTTTGTTTGGTGTGCTTGTGTTGTGTGTATGTGTTTTGAAACAGCAAATTTTTTCCCTAGGAAAAAATTCTCTGTTCTGTATGTTCGATGTTTTCAGCTTTCCCTGAATAGGGGTCGATATTAGAACATTCGAAGTTTTGAAATTTCAATGTTCTTATATAGACCCTTCTGCTGTAGGGACAGGTACTACATATCAGCATTACACATGTTGGGAATATGAACAGTACTGTACAGAGAGCATATGTGTGCACACACACTAAATGTGTTGGAGCTGGAGTATGCCCAGCCCACAGGATACACCCTTGTGGAGTATACCCTTGCTATGAATGTCACACAATATCATGTGCTATCAAACATGTCCATGACATGTAGTGGGCTGACTGCAACACTGCTCAACTATCCTGCAAAACATGTCTCACATCCCATACATACCACCCTTTGTCTGCATAACCCTGCCCTAAGTGGAACATATGACATTTATGGGTGTATATCATATGGGATAACACTGACATGTGAAATAAGATGGCCATCACAAACATTGGACTGAACATGTGTACACATGACCATGGAGGATGGCCAGAGACATGAAGGAACACACACAGTAGAAGTGATGCACATGTGTGTACATCCTGTTGTACATTGGCTCGACACAGTACAACTATGGCCTTTGTGTAATGGTGATATTGCAGATGTGAAACATTAAACATCATACAGGCCTGTGCACAGCTTGTGTAGGCATAACATGAAACCACCACATAACATGTCTTGAACATTTGGAGTGTGTCACGACATGGAAGCATTCACCTATACAGTATCCAAATACATACATGTGTTACACAACATACACATACATCCACATCAAGCCACAGATACAGTACATTCACCTTGCTGGTGTCAGTCATCACTGTCATGCCTGCTCCTCATGTGTGTGAGGTACACAGATGGCATGTGGGACATAGAGTAATTGTAAGTTAGCCATGTGTGGGCATAGTTGCCAGGTATCAGTAATATGGGTGCAGATGTGCAGGGGTGTCATCCGTATACCTTTTTGTGATCTGTGTCACACATTCCACATTAGGGTTTATTGTGTATACACCTTGGTGACATGGGTCACATTCCACATTAGATATGTATTGTATGTGAACATAGTCATGGCTATGAACGGTGTCAGTAGCTCACACTGTATAGCAATTGTGAAGCCACATGATGCCCTGCAATGGTTATGCACATCAGCTCAATGTACAGTATGCCCCTGCATATTTGTAGGGTGGAGAGACAACATTGCATCAGCTGAAGGACCATGTTAGTATGACACGTCCCTGCATTGGGACACCATTACCGTACTGTAGATTGGAAAGGACACCATTGTGTTACACGTGTATGCATGTCATTCAACACATCAGCAGAAGACATGTCATACAACATGTGACTGACAAGGTCATATGCCACACAGCAGTACTGTAAACCTGTGCTGGTCTGTGGCACCATTGCAAAGTAGGGACAGCCATGTTAAACATGTGTGTACAGCCACATGCACAATGTCTACACTCAGCTCAGGGGTAGGCGGAATAATGTTGAACAAACATGCACTGCTTTGGGGGAGATATACAAGCTAGGGCTCAGGCAAACATAGTATGCAGTCAACATACCTTACTTCTCATGTCCTCACACATAGGGGCGGTGGCCAACACAAAGCATCTGTGGCAGATGTACAAAGGTCAATGATGGTCTGTTAACATGTGGTGTATGTTGCACACACCATGGCAGTGCAGTGCAACAGTGCAAATTGCATGCATTTTGTTGCAGGTATGGGGCATAGGCTACTAACACAAATGGTTCAATACAGGTATGTATGCTAACCACCACTGTAATTATATAAGGTGCATGCTGTCTGCTATACCACATGCATGCTGTTGTGTGCAATTCAGGGATGTATGATAACTACCACTATAATTGCCTAAGCTAAAACTAGAATTGTCTAAGCTAAATGCCATCTGCCATATCACCTGCATGTAGCGTGTGTCTGTCTGTCTGTGTGCCTGTGTGTGTGTCTGAATGTGTGTGTCTGTGTGTCTCTATCTATCTGTCTGTGTGTCTTTGTCTGTCTGTTTGTGTCTCTGCCTATGTGTGTCTGTGTCTGTCTGTGTGTGTGTGTGTGTGTGTCTGTGTGTCTGTCTGTGTGTGTCTGCATATGTCTGTATGTGTGTGTCTGTGTCTGTCTGTGTGTCTCTGTGTGTGTGTCTCTGTCTGTCTGTCTGTGCGTGTCTCTGCCTGCATGTCTGTGTGTGTCTGGTATAACTTGTAATGTGCAGTTCGTGTCTTCCACTCACAGGTGTTTATGTAGTTGCATTGCCCTCCTGTGGTCCTCCTGCTGTTAGTGTAACCACAGACTCAAGCAGTGATGATGATAGTATGATTGAGGCACAGGCAGAGTTGTCAGGGGCTGAACCTGTGCCATTTGTTGCCATTCCACCTGTCTCCCCCTCATCCTCGCACACAGTTCCCCTGCCTGCACATACCCCATCACCACCGGCCATAGAGGAAGCACAGTTGGCGGGTGGTAGCATGGAACAGGGAAGTGTGGTGACTACGGAAGGTGTGCCTGCATACCATCATTCCAGTCAACAGACTGGTGATGTCCCACACAGGCATGTGACCAGTGCTGCTCATAGGAGGAACACTGGCCAACATGCCCCTGCGAGACCAAGCACATCAGCTGGATTCACCAGACCCATGTTTCAGGCTGTAATAGGGGAACAGGCACATGCTAAATGGCACAACAGAGACAGTCTGAGGCTTCAGAGGGCTGCTGTCTGTTCATTAACTGACAACATCCAGGCACTTGCAAATGCTCACCATCATCTTGCAGATGTTTTAGATAGATTATTGGGTGACATGGTGGGAGTCCTTGATCATAGCATGTCGATCCTCGAGCGTGAAATGTCTGTGCTGGAACATCTGGTGGGAGTGAAGCATCGGGCACGTGGAAGTAGGCCAGCTACATCACCTGTTGAAGGTCTACCTGAACATGCTACTACACATGCCTGCTCCCATAGTGGTGGTAGCAGCAGCAGTGCTGCTGGTGCTGTGCAGTCCACACCAGGAGACAGCAGGACACATGCACATGGTCCTGGATGGTCCCAACAGGGACATGATTCCAGTGGACACATGTCATCAGATGGTACCCAATCTGGACCTCTGCCTGGTAGTACCCGTGCAACCCCTGGCAGGCGCAGGTCACATGGCAGTGGTCAGACACTGTGAACTGTGAAACCTGCCTTGTACAGTCTGCAGCTGTCAATATTACCCCTGTGTAGGCTAGCCACATACCAGACCTGTGTGCATTCATACACACACTCTGGAAACAAATGTAGGGCACCTCAACACACACACGCATAACATCCCCACACACCCAGTGATATCACAGGCCCTAACACATATGCATGATGTCATCTAGTGGCACAGCCTAGGCCTCTGGCAAACATTATCACCTTGTGCATATGATGATACCTGTGCCGCATACCTGTCATCCACACCATTGGTGCAGGGACATGTTCATATGGTCTGATGCACAGAGTGAACATACTAGGTAGACAATTGTAGATTAATATTGTTGAGTAGTGCTGACAGGCAGCAGACATACCATGTATTGCAGTTTTAGAATGCATTTTGCATGTTTGACAGTATGTATCATGTGTAACAACACTAACAGCATGTTGATCTTGATGTTCTGCCTTCCTCTTTTAGGTGTAGTTGCATGTGCCAGGGTATGTTGGTGTTTGCAGGAGTCCCATATGTACATGCTGACTACCCACAGGTCAGTATGACAATATCTGCATGCACTTTGTAGCTTCCACATCACAGTTATATTCTCCCATGTTTCAATTATGTTTACTGTTCTAATGATCCAAGAGCATGATAGCTGTGTAGTAAGCTACTGTGTTCAGAGCTGTCACATCCATAGTGGGTGAAATCACGGGTATAGTTACCTGGAGCATGGAGTGGTTTGCTGGATGACAAGGGTAAAGGCCAGTGGAAATAGTGGCTTCTCATTGGGAAGCAGTAATACCCACTTCCATGACAGCATGCAAACACAGACACACCCACACACTCAGGGATTCCAGACACAGTAACACACACTCTGACCCACACACACAGTTGCCAGTTTTTGGATGAGAACCCCTGCCTATGTGCATATCATCATTATAGTACTACACAATTACAAGATGCACCACAGAGATTACACATGTATAGGTAGTTGGAATGGCCTAAGATCGAGGACATCGACAGGGATACTATAGTGCAGTGAGTGTACGTGGGGAGGGGGGTCCATCAGTAGGCTATGTAACAACAGGTCACACCCCAGGGTGTATATGTTAACAGGTGGTTAGTATGCCCTTCTACGATTGATGATATCAACATGGATGCTAGACTGTTTTGAGTGGATGGGGAGAGGGGGCATTAACATTTCTCTATGGTAAAATACAGCCTCACTCCAGGAACTGGACAGCCATACACATGGACAGCCATAAACACACACACACACACACACACACACTCACTGGCATTCACAAATATATACACTTATGTCACACACATGCAGACACTTTACATGTGTAAGGTTTAACCACCTGCCTATGCCTTTCTTTCTACACTTCACTCTGTACAGGTGTCAACAGCAGTGTTCAGGAGAGTGATAACATGTGGGATGTATTCCCAACCATATGTGACATATATGGACACACATCCACACGTGCCAGTACTGTGAATCAAACACCTGCCAATCTCATAATAGGTACTACAGCAGTACAGCACTATCACATCCAGTACAATGCTTACTGACTCTTTCCTTTGACAACTGTGCTGATATATGCACAATATATGCACAGGGGAGGTATTACTGTTACAGGTGTCATGGGTTTTGCCTCCGGTGTCACCCTTACAGCATTCTACATTGTCTGCCTTCCACTTCAATTAAAAAAAACCTGACCTTAGCAGGTACACAGGTTATTGTAGGACTGGTTATAACACACCAGTGAGATGTTCTCAGTAATCATTCATCTGCAAAGAAGCCCCACCACTTAGTAGTCATGTCCAAACATCTGTCCATACCTCATGTACAGCTTACTATACTTAGAGCATATCACCATATTCAGTTGGCAGTGTTGAGGCTGTATTGCAACAGCATGACGTACTAAGACAACAGTCACCTTCAGACATCAGACGCTGCACACACATGGAGTCTACACAAACAGCAATGCATGTACACATATACGGTCTACATCAGTACGTGCACTAGCAGGTCAAGAGGATACATTCCACACCTTCCCCATGCCATGTGTGAAACATAGCCGAGCATTACACCATAATGGATGTTGTATTCATGTACTGGTAGGGCACCACCACTTTCACTGAGTTGCCAAGTGTACATATATTACAACAGCACATATCGGCATGACACACACAGCATTATTCCATGTCATGCTCCTACAAACTGTTACTTGACAGTGCCATGGTGAAGCCAGGGCACTGAAATGGTCAACAGTGAGCACATCATATTTGCCACACACCTCATGTGTACTGGAAAAGTGCCAGCAATGCGCTATGTTAGAGCTAGGCAGTGCACTCATTCAAGCATGTGTGAGGTCTGTGGCTTGTAAACATCTCACTCCAGCATGTACTGGCTATTGTGGTACTAAGGCAAATGTCCAGACAGCACACAGCATGCATGGCTTGCAATTGTTCACATGGGGTATATGTAGGAGCTGTGGTCACACATGGCTGTACATGTCATGAATATATCACCTGTGACTACTCAGGAACATACAGTGCAGAGCTGGATTTGGAGTCTATCAATACAGGCCTTGTGTAGGAACTATGGTCCTGTTAGTTGGGTATGTTTGTAGGCATTGCATTAGGTGGACATATCTAAAGACATGCATGCCACATGGGGTGTTGTATGATATGATAGGTGTAATGGGTGACCAGTAGAGAGGGGATATTACCTCTGTCAACGTATATATCGAACCGTATGTACTGTTAGCATGCTATCTGCCATATGCATGTGTGTAATGACTGTAGCCACCTATATGTAGAAACGTAAACGAAAGCTATGTTTATGTAATTTATGTAGTATGAGTGTGGGATGTACATTTCCAGGGCAGGTACAGTTAGGTCATATCCAACCATGAGGGTGTGGTTTACTGGTTCAAGGCTCCAGAGAGCACCCCAGCACTACCAGGCTATACCTCATATCATGCTTTTCGGCCCCAAAACCCAGACCGAACCACAAAAGGAGGGGGAGTTTCCATATTTATCAAGGATATCCACACCTCCAGGTTAGTGGCATTGCACAAAGTATCGTAGACCATCCATGTGCAACTAACAGTGGGCAAGACTGCTTTTCAGTTTATAGCATCCTACAGACCACCCTCACAAAGTCAGGAATCCCACTCAGCTTTCCTGAAAACATTGGAGAACATGAAGATCTCTCGGAACACCATTATATTGGGTGACTTCAACTAGCCAAACATTGACTGGGAGCACTACTCAAGCCCCAGCACCTTAGCCCAAAGGTTCCTGGAAATTATAAACTCAAATGCTATGAAACAACTAGTCACCACTCCCACAAGAGGGGACAACATACTAGACCTGATCATTACCAACATGGGGACTCTATGCTCCACACCAGAAGTATATCCCTCATTGGTAAGATCAGACCATAAATTAATCTCACTGGATGTCCACATCCCGACCCACCCAGCCCAGAAAACCACAGTGAAAAACTTCTCAAAAGCGAACTTCTCACTTCTCAAAACTGAAGTGGAATCCTTCAAGGCCCCAGGGCCAGTGGAAACTATGGCCCAAACTGCATAATCCTATATAAACGCATTCTATGGACATCTCCAGGAATGCATGGATCATGCTATCCCAAACAAAACCAAGACCCAATCATCCAAAGGCAGGCGTCCAGTCTGGTGGATCCCTGCAATAAATAAACTGTACAACAGAAGGAGGAAGCTACTACATGATAGACCAAAATCCCTAATAGGGAAGGCATCTCTGATCAGTACTAGCAAAAAATTACGATCCCTCATAAAATCCTCCAAGGCCAGCTTCGAGAGAAAAATTGCACAGGACACCAAAGACAATCATAAGGCTTTTTTCAGTTATGTTAGAAACCTGGGATGCAACTCCCAGACTTGTTCTGAGTTGATTCTAAACGACACAAAATACACTGAACCCACAGACATCGCCAATATCCTGGCAGACAGGTTCAGTGCAAACTTCTCCACCCCCTCCCCCCCAAAAGAGCAAGTATCTATACTAGCATAGGGCTGCCTCTCAAACATCTCTGATGCTCAGGTGAAGGCTTCCCTCTCCAAAGCAAAAAATACTGCTTCCATTGGACCAGATGGCGTCCCAGGTTGCGTCCTACATGAACTCCAAGAGGAACTAATCCCTCAAATAAAACAGCTATACAATCTCAGCCTCACTACAGTATATGTGCCCACAGAATGGCGTACAGCAACAGTGGTCCCACTCCACAAATGTGGAGCCTCTACGGACCCTGGAAACTATCGCCCCATAAGCCTGACTAGCTTAGTCTGCAAGGCTATGGAGAGGATCATAATGGAGTTCATAAACAAAGACATTGGGGACCTACAGACACTAGATCCTACCCAGTTCGGCTTTGTCAAGGGCAGATGCTGCTTTTTGAACCTGGTTGACTTCTTCGAAACAGTCACCAAAGCCATAGATGAAGGGAAGGTAGTCCACACAGACTATCTGGACCTTGCAAAGGCATTTGACACAATACCCCACTCGGGCATCATAGATAAGCTATCCAGCTTAAATATAAACCCCTATGTCACAAGATGGGTCACAAACTGGATCAAAGACAGAATCCACAGAGTGAGAGTTGCTGGAGCCATGTCAGACTCGAAACCAGTCACAAGTGGTGTCCCACAGGGTTCTGTCCTGGGACCACTCTTGTTCGGTATATACTTTTTCCGAGCTACAGGCAAACGTGGGAGGACTATGGCTCACCAAGTTCGCAGACGACTGCAAACTGGGCACCATAATCAACTCTCCAGCTGACACAAACATCCTTCAAAAAGGTCTCACAGAGACAGATAACTGGTGCCAGCGCCATGGTTTAAAGCTAAATGCCAAAAAATGTATAGTCATACCCTTTGGCAAAAATAATGTGCCCACAAATTACCACATATGCGGAAACCCATTAAGTACAGAGAAAGTTATTAGGGACCTGGGGACCCAAGTTGATAACAATGCTTCCTTTGAAAACCACATTGCCAAAGTGGTTAGAAAGACCTTCTACATAGCTCACCTCATCACAAAGGGTTTCACATCTAGATCAAGAGAGGTAATCGTGCCCCTTTATTCATCCCTCATCAGGCCCATCATAGAATACAATGCCCCTTTTGGGATGTACCTTACCCGACACCTGCAGCAATTAGAAAGACCCCAAAATTATCTCACCAAGAGGATCAAGGGTCTCAAAAAGATGCTATATGCTGCTCGGTTAAAAAAACTCCAGCTCTACTCAGTTGCATACCGCCTACTTCGAGGCAATCTATGCCTGACATATAAAACTATGTCAAATCCAGAATTAATGGACATGCTCCACCTCAGTAAATCTAAATCCCTTAGAGCCACATGCTCGAGGGACTTGAACCTCAGCACAGAAATAAATAGAACTTGCTGGAGGGACAGGTTCATAACCCAGAGGCTCCCTTCACTCTGGAATAGAATTCCAGTTCATGTGAGGTAGAGCACCTCACTGAATCTCTTCAAGAAGAATCTCGATAGGTGGATGGGGGATCATAGGTTTGTCCCAGGGATTACTCCCGTGTCACTATTAGACAGAGGCACAGTAAACTAAACCTTAAAGGGCACAGCATACTCAAATCAAGGGTTGGCGTAAGCCATACAGAATTGGGCTAAGCTTATAATTGCCTCAGGGCAGATAGTCTAGTATGAACCTATGAACCTATGGTATACAGCAACAGTCAACCGTGTTAATGCTGACAACATCCGAGGGACCCTGGTATGTGTACTACTGAGCTGGTTACAAACAGTGGTATTACTGCATTGCATAACACATTATGTGGCTGTGTCTGTACATGGGTACTTTGCACAATTGATGTAGGCCTAGGTACAGTCCATCAATCGAGGGTTATCTGGTGGTCTACCATACTATGTCATACCACATATGGATGTGTGGTGGTAGTCTGGGAACAAGGTGGTGGATGTATATGAGGATATAACCTAGAATGCAGCATTTGCCACTGTCACCTGTACCTGATTCATCTGTGATGCGTTATGTCAGAGTAGTGGTCTTTACATGTGAGTAGCCTTTATGAATATGTGTACACCACCACCTGATATGGCCCATACCACTGTTATGGCCCACATGTCTGGATCTGAGTTATATGGTGGTAGTGCAATTGTGCACTACAGAACCTTCAGCCAGGTGTTTCTCACCGCACAGATGTCGGTATTCCCCATTGCAGGTTCTACATTGAGCAAATGGATTACTAAAGCCACACATCTAGCACGGGTTAGCATAAGCATCCAATGCAATTCTCATGTAGGTGTCAGGGTGTTACTTCTGTGTATAGGACATTTGCCTTGGAATGCGGCTATATAGGTAAATGCGACATAGGTATTATCCACACACACATGTAACATGGATGCATTTGCTCTGTGTTGAAGGCTCGTCATTCGGTCATGACAGCCCAGAATGACAGACACTGGACAACCTCATAATAATAGCAGGACATTGGCTTATTGTTTTGGTCTTGCAGTTTCCACCTGCACCATGACATCACTGCATGTGGCATTAATGTGCTTGGTAGCAAATGTCCCATGTAAGGTGACGGACAGTGGCAGAACTTGTGCATATGACCAATGTGAGATATACTTAAGGTAGCAGTCCTGCTAATAATGACAACTACTAACACAGCCGGGAGAGGTCATCTTGACACCTGCACCTCAGTACCATTACACAAGGTGGCTCGCACATTATGCTTGCACATGCCAATGTTCCACGTATAATGCCACTGTTCACAACCTGCTATCAATGTATGCCTTTCAGGGCAGCAAGGTGTGTGACACATGCTGCAGGTAGCATCCGACTGTGCGACCCAGGTAACCCATTGTCTGTCACTTCCACACATGCATGAATGTGTATATGTAACATATATATGTCAGTACTTAATGTACATGTATGCATGTGTATCACACAGCACAGACACAGATATATCATTTACAGGCCACATACAGGTATCAGGTAGTAAATCAGTATAATGTGCATGTATACTGACAGGCAAGATGTACCTAGCTGTAAACCTGTGTGTTTACAATAGGAGTCCATTACAACATGTTCTGTACATGTAAGTGTTTGAGCATGCACACTGTGGCCTTCAGTGATTAGAATCAGAGTGCATCCCAAACAGCCCTGTGCTACTATGTGTATGAGTGTACCCACTGCCACCTTTGGTAATTTGAGACAGTGCATCCAACAAGCCCTTTGTTACTAAGTGTATGAGCATGCCCAGTATAACCTTGTGTAGTTGTAGTCATAGTGCATTCCAAACTGCACTGTGCTACTAAGTGTATGAGCATGCCCACTGTAACCCTGTATAATGATAGTAGTTGTCCATTCCGCAGATGAACATACTCCAGTTCAGGTTCCTGTTGTGCTACAACTATACCTCTCAGGCCTACCTGCAGATGATGTGTCTTGTTTGTGCATACAGGTTGTAATGGACACATACTTTAAACACACAAGTCTGCAGCTATGTACTTCATGACTGTCATTCTCCCTGTTGTTGTCCTCAATTGTAGAAGGGCAGTCTGACTGCCTTGGAATGGGTAATCTCTGTGGCATATCTCGTAACAGCATAGTATTGTAATAGTGAATTTTAGATAGGCAGAAGTTCTGATCGTACCACTGGCAACTGTGTACGTGTGTTTGTGTGTGTGACAGCAAATGCCTGAGTGTGTGTGTCAGCAAATGGCTGAGTATGTTTGTGCGTGTGTGTGTCTCAGCAAAAGCCTGTGTGTGTGTCAGCAAATGGTTGAGTGTAGTGGTGTGTGTGTATTTATGTCTGCATCCTGTCATGGGGGCGTTTTTTGCTGCATTCCAAAGCATTCCTTTTGCACTGGCCTTTATCCTTGTCAACTCTAAACCTCTCTCTTCCCCCCTTCTCACTGCAAGTAATCGGTCCTGTGATGTCACCCAGCTCAGACGTGGAATCAGTAAGTGTAATTGTATGTGTTCTGTGGCACATACCCCAACTGCATACCACTGTACTAGTTACCTTTACATAGGCAAGACATGTATGCACAATACTGCCAAGTGTGTGCGTGTTTGTGTGTGACTACCCTACAGCCAGGCATACGCATGTGTAATGTCTTTTAGCACACCATAGTAGCCATCGGTGGTGACCGATGTCTACAAAGTATTACAGAGTTAGGAATGGTAAAGAATACACCATCGAGCATGGCTACAGTTGGGTATGTTATTTTCCTGTGCCACTGTCAAGCAGTGACACTGAAGTGGTCGCCGGGGTGTAGGTCCATACCCATCATTCCCCCACCCTAACTCCACAATCCCTGGAGTAGATTACATTAGCCATCATTCCACACCCCAAACTCCACATACACAACAACCATCCCTTCTCGGGTGAACTGCTTATGATTTAATTTTATAACACAGGAGATGCCTCTGTTTTGTGTACACATCAGTTCCTTCGGAATCCTTCTGTGTCACAAAGGGCATTCAGATGTGTATATATATATATATATATATATATATATATATATATATATATATATATATATATATATATAGCTGTGGCTGTGGCTGTGTATATATATATATATATATATATATATATATATATATATATATATATGTGTGTGTGTGTGTGTGTGTGTGTGTGTGTGTGTGTGTGTGTGTGTGTGTGTGTGTGTGTGTGTGTGTGTACATATCCCGTAGTGCATATATATGTAATTATGACAGTTGTACCGATGTAGACTTGTCTTTGTTGCTTCACAGAGTACAGTACATTCAAGGGTACTGTGCATATGTACACAAAGGGCCTGTCCCATTTGTTTTTAGTACTGTGGAATACCTGTAGTAGGATGCGCATTATAGACTCCATGCAACATGTGTATAACCCAGATGGCTTAATGGTACGTCCAGTGATCTCAGTGTGCATGGTCCAGGGTTCAAGACCTGTAAGTTTTGTTGATACTGTCAATTAGGACTGCATAAGACACTTTTAAGCAGGTGTAAATGTGTTTTTGTGACAGTAAGTAGCGGGTACACGCAGGTAACAGACATGTACAGCCTGCAGTACACTTGGAATGCCCTTCTTTGGCAATCCTGCTGATGTCACCCACCTATGAATACACCTCTGGGACTGATGTAAACCAGTAATCTCCATGACGCGTGCTGTAACTGCGTAATGCTGTGGTGTGTTAAACTAGTTTGGCAGGTATTCTAATCCCAGACAGGTAAAGTGTGTGTGTGTCTGTCTGCCTGCCTGCCTGCATGTGAAAGAAACAATGCTTTTAGAGAATGCACACTCTTTACAACCCACATGACCACCTTTGGCAATCCTGCTGATGTCACCCACCTAGAAATACACCTCTAGGACTGCCATAACCCAGTATTCTCAGTAGCATGTGCTGTAACTGCGTATTGCTGTAGTGTGATAAACTAGTTAGGTAGGGGTTCTATTCCAGGACATGGCGGGTGTGTGTGTGTGTGTGTGTGTGTGTGTGTGTGTGTGTGTGTGTGTGTGTGTGTGTGTGTGTGTGTGTTTGACTGTCAGAGTCTGTGTGGAGGTGGCTGTGAGTGTCTAACCACTGGACATGTTAGGGAGCGAATTTCATAGCTTTCCTATATGATGTCAGTCTTATATGTCACAATGTCCCCCTCAAGAAGAGTACAGATGTCAGTCAGCCAAGGGACTGTGTTGGCAAGCCATACCCCTACATCTGGCAAAAGGCTTGTTGAACAAAGTATGCAACCCTACTATTACCTGAAATACATCCTGAACCCATATGTCATACACAAACACGCTTGCCTAGAATATCCCGCTATGTTGCTAGTACCCTGCACATTGATGACAGATAGTAGGCATGGTGTGATTGCAGTGGGATGCAGAGGGCATGGCACCCTGTACAGCAGTACAAATAGGCACATAATTGCAGACAATGTGCCTTCACTATGTTCCCCACTGGACGCCTGTATCATATGTGGTGCCATCAAATTTGATCCACAGAGGCCATACAATGCCTTACACATGTGCCCTGTATGGACCAATGCCACTGACACCAGGGAATACCTGTATCATGCTATCAATGCAGGTGCAGGGTCAACCTGCTTACTATACGCAGGTTCTGTCACACCAGGCCAGTATTGGCATATCGGAGAATAACAGTCTGTGTACACAACATGTGCCAGCCAAACCAGGTACACCTGTACATGTCACTGTACATTATTGTGGGACATGCACATCCCAGGCAATGTCCATGTCAAGGACTATCAAACACAGACATGGCATGTATTGCAAAGCTATGGTAACCAGGATGTCAGGGCAGTTTATACAATGCCCATCTGTGTTGGACATTGCAGACACTACACCCCTGTACCACACTGCACACCACTGTCGAGTGGTGTGATGCCAAGGATTACCCCTCACCCAGCCTTGTACAGTCATCTTGCACAGCCAACCACTACACACCCATGAAGCAATGCAAACATGCATGTCAGTAATGGCACCTTGTGTCTGCGTGTGGGGTATGATGCTCCCAACCACAGTCACTCCCAGTATAACTCCCATTGGCATACCAACAGATGTCAAACACGTTCATATGCCCTAGCCCATAGAACCTCCGGATATCCCCTGTAGTGAATGTAGTACCTGTGCATTACTGTGCATTACTGCAGTGTGGAAAACTAAGTAGTCTGGGAGTATATCTGTGAGCCTGGCAAAGAGTGTCAATGTGAGTCCATTAGAGAGTGTGATTGTGTTGACAATGACATCCGTTCATATGGACAGCCATGTGTGCTACACCTAATGTATGTCTACTATATTTTTTTTGCAGATGTCACTCAACAACACACATATATGTTCTTACAGCACACCAGCAACACACACAGTGGTAAATAGTCTAAAGACAGGAGGGTGATGTGCCAGACATGACTACAGCATGTAAATGTAGCTATGCTTCATTGAGACTATAGCCTGTTTAACAAGTTGTGTGTGGTAATGGCTATTCTGCATGTTTTAAAACTGACAAGACAGTGCTCTGTTTGTGAGGTACCCCCATCTGTAGGGCCATCTGTGGACTGGTCAGTGTATGGAACCATTTGTTTCCTGTGTTACTCACTGAACACACATCTGTGAACAGCAGGAGCATAGTGTGAGGATTGCAGCCAGTACATGGTGATAGTGATGAGTTACTGCCATTGCATCCCTGACTGGACATATGTCACATGAAACAGTGATATGACAGACACTGTCGGGTTCTCAGTGACATGCCAATAATGGGCCACTGTTCATAACTACACTCACAAGTCTTCTACACTTTGTGCAGATGCTATGCAGTATATATGCATGTGTTGTGCTCCCTCTGCAAATGTATACCATCTGTTGTGTTGGGTTGATGGTTATATCTATGCATGCTGTTGTAAGTAATCCTAAATGCTGTTTACTATTACTAAGCCATATCTGTATTTAAACTGCAACACCATAGGCTGTTTGGGTTTGGAGGTCCTGGTAGAACCTCCTGTCCCACTTTAGCTGGCCATGGCACTGGGCACCAGCACATCTGGGGCCCAGCCATGGACCTCCACCTCTGTTGGCTCTGCACCACCTTCTGGTGGTACCCCCCTGGTAGCAGGTCTAGACAGGAACATGTCCGCTGTCATACAGTCCCGGACTTGGTGCGTAGGTGGCTCAGTAAGGGGTTTTGAGGCCAGATACTCCAGCTCAAGGGCAGAGAGTCACATTTACAGGGTGAGGCTGCCCCTCCTAGACAGCCCCCAGCACTGCCACCTTTGCAGCTGTTTTGGTGCAGTGGTGGCTGCCATGGCTGGGGACCTCCGTCCCACTGTTTCCATCTGGAAACTCATGGGCTTGTAGATGCTGAACATCCCTCCCCGTCCGAGGTGTATCCCCCCACATGTGTCATATACCAACCCTGTATGCTGCCTTGTCAGTCATCCTACCCTACCTATCCTCCACGAGCATACCTACTCTCCTTCCCCCACATCCCACTCTCACCCTACGGAAACAAAAGGCCAGTTGGTTCCTAGAACATTTGCCCCATACATAGCTGCCCATTTCACACACATGTCCACTGGACACATGTGACCCTTTTAATATGCATCACAACATACTCCAGTTGTCCTCACTCCTGTCTCTCAGGCACATGATCCTAGTATGCACATGACTCCTAAATGTTCCAGGTACACGTGATGCAGACGACCCCATTGTACACACACTACTGGTCCCTCTATGGTTACCCCATTTACCTTTATCATGATGATGATGTTGCACACAGCACCTCGCAAGAGTACTGTTTTCACATAATGATTGGACAGGAACTGCTGTGTTAATGTAAATGCACAGAGTGATGTATACGGCCAATGCACACATTTTTGTATATATGAATGACACATGTCTGTCTGAGGGAGTCTTGATATTACATAGGACAACACCACTACATAATACAGGCTTTGCTGGTGTTTCCCTTTTCATTCCTTTGTAATGCTTTGTTGTCACATGGGATGTTCCTGATATATCTATATATATGTATGTATCTATATGCTGGACATAAACACTCACACATACATCTACATGATGGAATACATTTCCTATACTTTTGAATGACTGCACTGGATGATATGGTTGTGATAAGGTCTGATGTCTGCATGGCTTAGTGGTAAATCACAATAGCTGTGTGTGCAGGGTCCTGCTTTCGAGCCATGCAAAGGCCATTTATTTTGTTGCAGTGCAGAACAAGGATATTGGATATGGAGTGATTAAGGTACATTAAAGCAGTTGTGAGTCGGTGTGCATGGGTTTGCACGGTGCTAAGCAATGCTAACCTCTGGTTACAGCTTCTTACACTCAGTTAGCCTCTACATTGTTTTACCAGTGTAATACTCACATACTGGTGGCCAAACAGGCTTACACCTGCTTGCTTCTGCACTTGCAAATGCACTGCATTTGGTGTTTGCATCTGACACTCACACCCCTGGGTGGGAGTGAGGACTATGATATTACCTTGTGGTACCTATTACATCAGATTACATGCCTACAGTATCTGGGGAAAAAGAATTCTCTTTTCCCTCCTTTGCTGAACTAGATTAGTCCAGATTTCAGGTTTTGCTGAATTCCGGACTATGGTATAGTTTCCTGTGTTGCCCATATCCTTACTTGGATAGGAGGAAGCTTCTCTGTTCACCAGTGAGAGTGGGGAGCTTTGAGAAGCCTATCTGCTCCTGGAGGAGTGGTCTCAGCCTTGAAACTAGTAGCTTATTTGCCGTTTTGGGTCAATTCCTATCTCTTTCAGTTTCCCTGCATCTTACATCCAAGTGACGCCTCCAGGTGCATCTGCAATTAACTCCTACTGATGCCTCTAGGCGTCAAATATTGCTTGTTCATATTTACATCAATAATTCCAAAACTATGCTATGTACAAGGTTTTAAAAGATTTCATCTTAAAGCTTACACAATGGAAAACTCAACTTCATTAATATTTGACCTCTGTCTAGTGCAGGTAAATAGATATTAACTGCTGTTTTTAGGATATTAATTTATATGGATATAGTTTTCACATTTTTCTAAATATCTCAACAACCAGCAATCACAGAACTCCTTAGCCTCGTATGGAAATTCTTAGTTAGGTGAATATAATGCTGCTAACAGTATGTGTATAATTTGAGTGGTTGCTGAAATATTGTAAGTTGTTTATAAAATATTGCAAATGTAATAGTTCCTGTTTACTATCACTTATAAAATTCAGTTTAAGACCTAGAACCTAAATAATACTACCACTATAAAAATAGTTTGTGCTGAAGAGTTTGCTATTTATACTTTTTTCATAACCTCTATGGTTCTAGAGATATGAATATTTGTTTGAAATTTGTGGAACATAATTTGATTCTATCAAAAGGTTTAGGCTCTGCCCATTGGAAGTTACAGTGCAAATTTCCAGTGCTTCCATTGGAGTGAATGAGTTAAAACCCGCATTTGCATGGTTTTGCATGATTTTGCGCATAGCGCAGCATCAGGCAGCACCGCTTAAACAGGTTAAAAGTATTCCCGGCTCCACAAAGTCTGCTCTTCACTTTTTCCCTTATAACTGTTCTAAATCTCAAAGTAAGCACTCTATTTTCATTCTAAAGCCCTGCAGTTGCTCGAATAAGTAATCTTATAAGTAAGCACTAATAAACTAAAGCATTACACCCTCTTATAATCCCTTTAAGCACTTGGCTCCCTATTGGTCCTTTTTGATCAGTCAAAAAGTAGTTCCTTATACTATTCTGGCATGTCCAAAAGTCATTTTCGGGTTTACACTCCAGTCCAGCTGGTGAATCTGGGAATCTTGAGGCAATGTTACAACTGTCTTATGTACACAGACCACCCTCTCCTCCTCCCAACAAGCTCAAATATATGACAGAGATGCAACTATATAGCCAAACTGGAGGCTGAGCTCTCTCAACCCAGTACTGGCGCAGTCAGTCAGGAGGAGAAGGTAACCACACACACCACAAATCCAGTGTCACATAGACCTATCGCAACAGCAAACCAAACACATAAACACACAAAAACATACTTGGAGGCTTTAAATAAAAATCTGCCCAAGCAGCAGAGACCTCCAAACAGACTTCTAAGCAACTGCTACCCCACAACAATACGCACGTATCACATAGTTCACAAAGTCAGTGTGCAATTCAGTCACAGTCCTTAAGGCTAAACAACACACCTAATACACTTGTAATAGGTGACTCTATTGTCAGACACACTGACATCCCACTCACCAGGCTGAACAAGGAGAAGGTCACTGTAATTTGCCTGTCGGGTGCCAGGATCTGCCACATAACACAAACACTCAGGTCACTCCAAAGCAAGTACAAATATGACTCCGTCATTGTCCATGCTGGTGTGAATGACCTGAGATGTACCTCCCTAGACTACATGAAAAGAGACATAGAGGAGCTCTCTGATCATGTAGCCCAGGCTGGTATGACCCTGACCTTGAGTAGCATCTTACCCTCACCAAGAATGATGTCACAGTATAAAGACAAAATGATCAATTTTAACAATTGGCTAAAGTATTGGTGTCATTCAAAGGGATCCAATGTCTGTCAGCCTGGGATGATATGCTCAACAAACCACGTTGCTTCGCTAGGGACGGCTTGCACCTGTCACCCCTGGGCTTTCAAACACTTGTTATGGCTCTTGCCACCCTCATAGTGCCTTTTTTAGGCAAGGCTCAAAATACAAACCCACCTCCATAGAAAACACAAGGAAAAAGAAACTAAGGGTAATGCTGCTCAACGCCAGAAGTCTAAACCTCAAGATGCACGCACTCAAGGCTCTCCTCAGTATGGAGAATATTGATATCTGTGCAGTAACAGAAACCTGGTTCAAGGCTCCTGAGAGCACCCCAGCACTACCAGGTTATACCTCATACCATGCTTTTCGACCCCAAAACTCGGACCGAACCACAAAAGGAGGGGGAGTATCAATATTCATCAAAGATACACACACCTCCAGGTTAGTGGCACAGCACAAAGCATCGGAGACCATCAATGTGCAACTAACAGTGGGAAAAACTGCCTTTCAATTTGTAGCCTGCTACAGACCACCCTCCCAAACTCAGGAACCCCACTTGGCTTTCCTGAGAACACTGGTGAATATGAAGGTCTCTCCAAACACCATCATATTAGGTGACTTCAACTACCCAAACAAAGACTGGGAGCACTACTCAAGCCCCAACACCCTCGCCCAATGCTTCATAGAATTTATAAACTCAAATGCTATGGAACAACTGGTCACCACTCCCACAAGAGGGGAAAACATATTGGACCTGATCATCACCAACATGGGGACTCTATGTTCCATACCAGAGGTATACCCCTCATTGGTAAGATCTGACCATAAATTAATCTCACTGGACATCCATATCCCATCCCCACACCCAGCCAAGGAAACCACGGTGAAGAACTTCTCAAAAGCAAACTTCACACTTCACAAAACTGAAGTGGAATCCTTCAAAGCCCCCTGGCCAGTGGAAAATACAGCCCAAACCGCAGAATCCTTTGCAAACACATTCTATGGACACCTACAGGAATGCATGGATCGTGCTATCCCAAATAAAACCAAGACTCACTCCTCCAAAGGCAGGAGACCTGTCTGGTGGACCCCAGCCATAAATAAGCTATACAACAGAAGGAGGAAGCTACTACATGATAGAGCAAAATCCCAAAAAGGGAAGGCATCTCTGATCAGTACTAGCAAGAAACTACGATCCCTCATAAAATCATCTAAGGCCAGTTTCGAAAGAAAAATTGCACAAGACGCTAAAGATAATCACAAGGCCTTCTTTAGTTATGTCAGGAACCTGGGTGGCAACTCCCTTATATGCTCTGAGTTAGTGCAAAATGACAAAAAATACACTGAACCCACAGACATTGCCAACATCCTGGCAGACAGGTTCAGTGCAAACTCCCCCCCTCCCCCTCAAAAGAGCAAAGGTCTATCCCAACAGAGCGCAGCCTCCCTGACATCACAGATGCACAGGTGAGAGCTGCCGTCTCCAAAGCAAAAAACACAGCACCAATGGGACCGGACGGTGTCCCGAGCTGCGTCTTACATGAGCTCCAAGAAGAACTAAACCTCACATAAAGTCGCTGTTCAATCTCAGCCTTACAACAGGATATGTACCCAAGGAATGGCGTACAGCAACAGTGGTCCCACAAAGGTGGTGCCACAACGGACCCCGGAAACTATCACCCTATAAGCCTGACTAGCCTGGTCTGCAAAGCTGTGGAGCGTATCATCATGAAACTCATAAACAAAGACATTGGGAATCTCCAAACACTGGATCCTACCCAATTCAGCTTTGTTAAGGGCAGATCTTGCCTCTTGAAACTGGTCGACTTCTTTGAAACAGTCACCAAGGCCATAGATGAAGGGAAGGTAGTCCACACAGCCTACCTGGACCTTGAAAAAGCCTTCGACACAATACCCCACTCGGGCATCATAAATAAGCTCACCAGCTTAAATATCAACCCCTATGTCACAAGATGGGTTGCAAACTGGCTCAGGGATAGAACTCACATGGTCAGAATTGCAGGTGCCATGTCAGACTCTAAACCAGTTATACGTGGTGTCCCACAAGGCTCAGTCCTGGGACTTCTCTTGTTCGGTATATATTTCTCTGAGGTACAGGCTAACACGGGAGAACTATGGCTGACCAAGTTCACAGATGACTGCAAACTGGGTGCCATAATCAACTCACCGACTGACACAAGCATCCTCCAAAAGGGTCTCACAGAAACGGATAACTGGTGCCAGAGCCATGGCCTAAAGCTAAATGTCAAAAAGTGCATAGTCATCCCCTTTGGGAAAAACAAAGTGCCCACAAATTACCACATAGGTGGTAATCCATTAAGTATGAAAGAAGTAATTAGGGATTTGGGGACCCAAGTAGATAGCAATCTCTCCTCTGACAATGACGTTGCCAAAGTGGTTAGAAAGACCTTCTATATAGCCCACCTTATCATGAAAGGGTTCACATCTAGATCAACAGAGGTCATTGTGCCCCTCTACTCATCACTCATCAGGCCCATAGTTGAATGCAATGGCCCATTTGGGATGTACCTTACCTGACACCTGCAGCAACTGGAAAGACCCCAAAAGTACCTCACCAAGAGGATCAAGGGACTCAAACAGATGCCCTATGCAGTTAGGCTAAAGAAACTCCAGCTCTACTCAGTTGCTTACTGCCTACTCAGAGGTGATCTGTGCCTGATGTATAAAGCCATATCCAAACCAGAATTAATGGACATGCTCCACACAGGAAATCCAAATCCCTTAGAGCCACATGATCCAGGGACTTAAACCTCAGCACAGAAATAAATAGGACATGCTGGAGGGACAGATTCATATCCCAGAGGCTCCCCTCACTCTGGACAAAATCCCAATCCATGTTAGGCAGAGCCCGTCAATGACCCTCTTCAAGATAACTCTTGACGAGTGGATGGGAGATCGTAGGTTTACCCCTGGGATCTCTTCTGTGTCCCTACTAGACAGAGGCACAGTAAACTAACCTTAAAAGGACCATCTTCTGTGACCTACAATACAGAGGCAAAGTCAACTAATCTAAAAGGGTGGCGAAAGCCAAACATACTCTGGCTAGGCTTATAAATGCCCTAGGTCAGATAGCCTAGTATCAGCCTATGAACCTATGAATGGCTGCCCATTAGGGGACAGCATGCCGTTCGACTGTACGGAATCCATGGCCTGTCCAGAGTTTGATTCATATTATTGGTGTGCTCCTCATACAATCTGCACCTATCTGGCTAATACATGGGAACTGCCACTCTTCAATACAAACAAGTAATTGGGTTTTGGAACCCACATCCTTCAGCCGAGTCATGCTACTGCATACCTAATATTCTATCATCTTTCTATAATTGTCAGTAGAATATGTGCTTTCTGTCCCTATCAGACCTCTCATATGATTGGGCAAAAATACAAACTGAATCAGGGACACGGCATAACAACATCAGGGACACATTTAAATTATTGGTGCTATTAACCTGACACATTGACAGACTCGGAGCATATGAATTAATACACCTTTTCTGAGGTAAATGATGTTTATAACTCTTAATTGTTGTTATTTATTACGTGTAATTCACCACCTTTCCTCCAAATGTCACTAGTTTTAGGAGGGATTAAGTGGGGAAGCATTAGAAATCGAGTCGGAATCAGGGACGTCCCTTAAAATCAGGGACAGTTTAGAGGTATGGTCCCTATTTGTTCCCCCAATGGTTTATGGCCTGTCCAGTGGATGTGCTCTTAGGGGTTGAGAGGTATGGGCATCAGCTATGCCCATTTCAGAATATTACATGCATCCCTGGGGTGGTCCTGATACGACTGCCCCAGCCAACACCTGCATGCCTAGACCCATAATTGCATACCCATAGTTCTCCCACCTGCCACTTCTCTACAGCACTCATCCTTACTGTGGGTGCAGGTGGGGTATAAACACACCACTACACACTGCCCACTCTCCTCGTGTCAGGACACATGCCGTATGTTGTGTCGACCAATGGGTTATCAAGCTTGCACAACCTACTGGTCCATGTACATCTACAGCCTGGTTTGATATGTCATTACCGGGACTGCCTCCGATCATTAATTTTTGGTGTCCCACAAGGGACATCGATGTCTATGTTTCAAGATTAGACCTGGCAGGTCTCTCCCACTGGTGGTCTGGGAAGCAGTGGTGTGTTTACCTTTATTGTGTGTCTGTATGTCTCACTGGCCTAGCTGGAGGGTGGGGGGGGTTGATGCTACACATTACACATTTGTTTATTGGACCCCTCACCCCCATATGCACAGCCTGTGAGCATATGTTACCCATAACTGCTGTATCATATCTTAGCTATATACATGTGTATATTTACAGTCACATACATATATATCTATCTATATATATATATATATATATATATATATATATATATATATATATATATATATATTTACATTACTATATACATGTATGCATACATGTATATTTATATTTTGCTCTCGATATCTATATATATATATATATATATATATATATATATATATATATATATATATATATATATATTTTGTTGTTGTGTCTTTCGGCTTTTCCCGGTTAGGGGACGCCACAGCCCTGACGCACATCCTTCAACAAAGGTACGCCCATTCACGCATGTCTCCACACAGAAGACGCTGTAGCTGAGAATTGAACAGGGCAACATCTTACTTACCGCAGCACCACCACCGCAACATATATATATATATATATATATATATATATATATATATATATATATATATATATATATATATATATATATATATATATATATATATATATATATATATATATATATCTCACAACCTATGGATCTATGGATGTCTGCATATGTATATATTTATATGTGGGTATGTATAAGTAGTCTGTTTCTGTATGTATACATTTGTACTACGGAGAAGGAGAGGCTTATCTCTATGTCGCTATGGGTATATATACACACACACATACCTCTACATATATACGTCTACATCTGGTTATTTCGCTCCTTGCCATATAGATTACACTTTGCTGCAGTGGGACTTGTAGTGGGTGTGGCTGCTCGTTGGGCGACGCCTCTGCCCAATGAACACATTCGCTTACATCCCTAGAGCTGTCCATATAGGCCCACATCAGCCAACACCTGCACACCTAGACCCATAAGTAGCTACCTATAGTTCCACCACCCGCACCTCCTCAACAGCACCCATCCTTACTGTGGGTCCTGGTCTGTTCTGAACACACCACTACACGCCCACTCTCAACTTCACGGGACCCATTTCATACAACTGTCACGGCCCATAGGTCATCAGGGTTCCCCACCCTTGAATTCTGAGTATGTATACACCCCAGCCAGAATGGTTGGTCTATCACCTTCTTTTGGTCTTGGCAATTTTTGGGGTGTCCCACAAGGGACGCTCCTTTCTGTGTTCCAAGAGTAGAATTCATGGGTGCACTGTATACCCCTCAGTTGTATCCTGCCTGTGGTCTGGGGAGCAGTGGACTCTTTACATTGTTTGTGTGTATGTTTCCCGTGTCCGGCTGGGGGGGGGGGTGGAAGGTCATGCTACGTGTTTCATGTTTCTTGCTTGAGCTCCTCACTTCCATTGGCATAGCCTGTGAACATATGTCATTCTTGTGTGCTGTTTCCTATCATAGCTGTATATCTATGTATATCTACACACACACACACACACACACACACACACACACATATATATATATATATATATATATATATATATATATATATATATATATATGTATATATATATATATATATATATATATATATATATATATATGTATATGTATAGCTATCTATGTATATATATATATATATATATATATATATATATATATATATATATATATATATATGTCTGCAACCATATATGTGTGCCTGTACAGCAATACATACCCCATGCAAACGTACTTACACATGCTTACTGGTGTTTATATATGCTTGATCTGCTTACTAGTGCCTTATTCATTATGACACTGTCACTTCACTCCAGTTAACTTTTAATTGATATTTTGCAGGTTATACAGTGGACAGATGTCACAGTATGTTCATGTACCGATTACCGATGGTAAATGATATCTGATACAGTGGGATTTGGTACAGGAATGTCTGTTCATTAGGCGGTCTCTCTAACCAATACACTATTGCTGTGCTGTTTCATTTGCATGTATACCCAAATATTCATGACTCCTGGTTCCCCTAAAACACACCCCAACGCCTCCCTGACACTGCTGTCATCCATTCTCTAGTCGGATTCGTGGTGTATCCACACCACTACACTTTGGCTACTCCCTAGTCCTATTGACCCATCGCATCGGTGACTCACTCCATGTATCCTCAGAACTCCCAGACATTTAGTCCACAAACACTGGTGACATGAGCGACCAAAAGAATACTATATGCAATTTTTGGGTTGCCCCACATGGGACATGCATGTTTTTATGTCAAGATTAGACTCTATACTTCATTACGCCCTTACTCCTGTTAACATGACACTACAATAAATTAATATGCATCACTATGTGGTAACGCACACGTTACACATGAGAGCCTAATTATGTATGTATTTGGATATTTCTTTTACAAATAGACAAGTTTAGTAATTGGCATTGCCATAGCAGGCAGATCACAGGTATGATTCCATGTATGGGAAAGTCCGCACATTTGATTATTTTCAGCACAGCACTGACTTCAGACATTGTACACACTTCTGCATTTTAGCAGTTTCATCCTCTCCCTCTTCTGCACAACCTATTATTCTATCTACTGTCGAGGTTTGTAAGGGCACATTCATGTTATTTATGTCTGCAAATGGAATTAATGTGTTACAGAGAATGTACTTCTGCATGTGTGTATGCATATATACTTATAACGAACTCTCTGACCTCCACAGGGTGGCCAGTTAGAACCAGTCCATCCAATCCTGGCATGCCTGGCTCCATAATTTCATACCCATAGTTCCTGTACCCAACCCGTGTAATCCCAACCTATGTATTCCAGGCTCTCCCACCATTTAGTCCTTGAACATACCTGCCCTTGCTTGTGTAATGGTCGGATGGCCAATCATCCTATCAATTTTTTGGTAGTCCCACCAGGGACTACCCTCTGTGTGTAAAGTAGACTTAGCAAATCAACAATGTTACTCCCACTGGTAATATCCTACCTGTGGTGTGAGTAGCAGAGCTTTGATCGCTCTTGTCCAACTGGATATGACATACGCTGACAGCGCTATATAATACTGGGGTTGCTGTTGATTCCCTTCTCATTCCATTTGTATACTTTATTGATACATATATGTGTATATATATATATATATATATATATATATATATATATATATATATATATATATATATATATTTTATATCTCTATATACTTAGATACATTTCCTATGCTGGGCACTGCTTAGACCCGCGCATGTGCACTTGCTTACTGGTACTTATATGTGTTTACTGCTGCTTATTTGTGCTTACACCTGCTTACTAGTACCTTATTCATTATGACAGTGCCACTTTGTTTGAATGATATTTAAGTTAAATATCTCATGCGATACTCTTATGTCGGTTTACGGAAAAATGACATTCATTTCACAATGAAAATTATATGTGCTATTGTTGGGCTCGAACCATGAATGCCTGTTTGTTGGGCGGATGCTCTAAATGCTACACTATTAACACTTACGTTGATTCCGCACGTTTTTCTCTATTTGAATGAATATGATGTGCAAGCTACGCTCGGCAGAGGGCAGCGACTTGCAGACACACTGCGCTTTGCTTACATCTTCAATATTGCAGCAATTCAAATGTATAATAGGGACACAGGGACAGGAAATCTAATTGTGAAAGTTCTAGGGACAGGGCTCAACATTCCACTACATTCTTGTGTGTTTACTACTTCGAGTTTATTTCACTGTTCGTGCTTAGCATACATTTCGGTATCCATGGACACTGAATTACTGACTTATTATTTGGGGCGGGTTCTACTAGCAGGCATAGTGGGTTTTGCAAGTGTTGGGGCATGTTTACACCTCTGTAGAGTACTTCTACATGCCCCCCTGCACTCGCCCACATTTCCTGTGCATTTCGAGGTTGTGGCAGCACACCCTCATACATATTCATATGGCGCTTCTGCGCCATCTGTAGTGAGGACGTTCGATGCAAGGCTAAAACCGTCCTTGCACCGAGCTTCTTGAATCCCAGGGATTATCTTTCTTGGAGTTGGTGGCAATTTGGATCACCATGGCGATGAGACAGGATGGGTTATGGAATAAAAAGGTTACTGTCCGCTTGTACGGTATCAGTGCTAATGGTTTTGGCTAAGGAGTCAGCAAAGAAAGAGACTGTCCTGTTATTGGTGAAGAAGTTGGTGTTGCATTTTCTCAAAATGAATGTGTCTCTTTTTCTGCAAAGCATGTTCCTGGAAAGCTGAACACTATAGTTTGCAGTTTGTCCCATTTTTTTAGTTTTAGGTTCATAGGTTCATAGGTTTATACTAGGCTATCTGCCCTAAGGCATTTATAAGCCTAGCCCAAAGTTTTGTGGCTTACGCCATCCCTTATGTTAAAAAATATTGTGCCCATTAGTTTGTTGTGCCTCTGTCCAGCAGTGACACAGAGATGATTCTCAGGGTAAACCTACGATCTCCCATCCACCGGTCAAGATTTCTCTGGAACAGAGCCAGCGAGGTGCTCTGCCTCACATGGACCGGGATTTTATTCCACAGCATAGGGAGTCTCTGAGTGACAAATCTATCCCTCCAGCATGTCTTATTTATATCCGTGCTAAGGTTTAAGTCGCTTGCTCTAGTGGATTTGGTAGATTTGGATTTTTTGAGGTGGAGCATGTCCATTAATTCTGGTTTGGACATGGCCTTGTATGTCAGGCACAGGTCACCTCTGAGCAGATGGTATGCGACTGAGTAGAGCTGGAGTTTCTTCAGTCTGGCAGCATATGACAGATTTTGGAATCCCTTTATCCTTTTGGTGAGGAACTTTTGGGGTCTCTCCAATTGCTGCAGGTGTCGGGTGAGATACATCCCGAATGGGGCATTGTACTCGATCATTGGTCTGATAAGTGAAGAGTACAGGGGAACAATGACCTCACTTGATCTGGATGTGAATCCCTTCATGATCAGGTGGGCAATGTAGAAGGTCTTTCTAACCACTTTGGCAATGTGAGTGTCAAAAGAAAGGCCACTGTCAACCTGGGTCCCCAGGTCCCTGATAACCTCTTCTGTGCTTAGTGGATTGCCACCTATATGGTAGCTTGGGGTTACCTTGTTTTTCCCGAAGGGTATGACTATACATTTTTTGGCATTTAACTTCAGGCCATGGCTCTGGCACCAGCTATCAGTTTCCGTGAGACCCCTCTGAAGGATATCTGTGTCCGATGTACTTTCCACTATGGCACCCAGTTTGCAGTCATCTGCAAACTTTGTCAGCCATAGTCCTCCTATGTTTGCCTGTACTTCTGAGAAGTAGATGCCGAACAACAGTGGGCCAAGGACTGAGCCCTGTGGGACACCACTTGTGACCGGCTTGGAGTCTGACATGGTGCCAGCAACTCTAACCCTGTGGGTTCTGTCCTTTAGCCAGTTTGCAACCCATCTTGTGACATATGGGTTTACATTTAAGCTGGTAAGTTTCTCTATAATACCTGAGTGGGGTATTGTGTCGAAAGCTTTTGCAAGGTCAAGGTAGGCTGTATGGACTGCCTTTCCCTCATCAATGGCCTTGGTGACTGTTTCGAAGAAGTCAACCAAGTTCAAAAGGCATGATCTGCCCTTGACAAAGCCAAACTGGGTCGGGTACATCGGACACAGATATCCTTCAGAGGGGTCTCACGGAAACTGATAGCTGGTGCCAGAGCCATGGCCTGAAGTTAAATGCCAAAAAATGTATAGTCATACCCTTCGGGAAAAACAAGGTAACCCCAAGCTACCATATAGGTGGCAATCCACTAAGCACAGAAGAGGTTTTCTATGTTCTGGGCATTGGTGACTGAGGCACAGGAGTTTCCAGCAACAGTTCTGGAGGAGATCTGAAGGATTGGGAAACTTTAGCCAATTGGTGAAGTCAATAATCTTTGTATGAATCCAGCAAGAGGTTGCTTAAGACAGAACTGTCATCCTTTAGGGAGTTTGTGGGAGGCTTAGCTTTTCAAGATACAGGATGCTCAACTGGTCTCATGGCAAAGTTTGTGGTGTTAAAATATGAGAAGGTTATATCCTTAAGAATGATGACAGTTCATTTAGCAATATTAGGGCATGCTGCCAGATCAGCAGGCACATCAAATTTTGCTAAGCATTGGAGAACCAGAAGGATGTTAAAAGTGTGGGAAAGAATTAGAGGAACTGCATTGGATGGTAGTCTGCCCATTGGCAGACAGCTGCTGAAAGTGATTGTGAAAGGTCTGAATTTATTATCAATTACTTCAAATCTATATGTGTTTTGGGCATGTTAGCAGTATGCCTTTATCATGATGCCTTTAGCATTAGCAAGGTCTTAAGTAGTCAAAAAATGGTATGAAACTTGTTTACCTAATGAGGTTGTTTTGGCTTGGCTGGCAAGGTCCAAAACGAACCAACTAAATTTGGGCCAACAAGTGATATTTAGCTAATCGTGGTGAACCATTGATGTGTCCAGTTTGTTGGTTTAGTCCTTTGAGGAGGATAAGTGGCGGCCTCTTCTAGTGCTCTTTCTTTTGTTTTACAGATGGTAGACCGGTTTTATCCAGTCAATATAATGTAGTTTTAAAAAGAGCATTGTTACCTAGGGTGCTGCTTTTGGCAAATATTCATCACATTCTTCTTTCATAGAAAAAAGCATCAGACTGGGATAATGAAGATAAGAATACTGCGTTTATTAAAAAGGGGTAGGTGGGCTTCTGGCCATATAATTTTAGTTTAACTTAAAAGGTGTAATTTGATATAAGGTTGGTGATGTCTGTTTTCTTTGTTTATCAGGGCCTGACAACATTTTGATTATTGCTCAATATTTTGTTTTTTTGGGTGGAAGGTTTTTAGATCTCTATACATCTGAAATGGGTGTGGCCTGAAAGGGTACCTGAGCTATGTTATGGAAGCATTTGTTACAGTGTCTTGTTAGATTTAAAGAGTTTGGTAATGTCAAAGTAGTTCTGATTTATATGTGTGTGTGTGTGTGTGTGTGTGTGTGTGTGTGTGTGTGTGGGGTAATGATTTGGGATTTGTCCCCAAAATGAAGATGCTATCTTGGATTATTAAGGATCTCTTGGTTGTGCAACTAAAAATTCCAGGAGCATTGTTGTCTTGGTCAGCTATAGTACCTAGGCCTTGTTTGTAAGGGGTATTTAGCAGCTCAACCATTGAGATGATAAGGCATTTTATAAATCATAGGGTGGTAAAGGCAGAATAATCTTTAGGTTTGCTGGTGATTGATCGTTGTGATTTTGCGGATAAGGACAGCATTTAGTTTCGTAATTATGATATTTATCTCAGTGATTTATTTTTGGATCATGTTAGAACACATTTGTCATCTCTCCCTTGTTTTTAAAAGATGTGACTAGGGGCTGATGGTGATTTGATATGATGCAGAACGTTGTGGGGAGGAAAAGGGGGGAACAGGCTGCAGAGCAGTATAGTGGGCAGTTTTGGGTATAAGTAGTCTCCACTTTTCCTAAAAAAATAATGGATAACAGGAATGGGCAGTGAAAGATGCACTCCTAGACAATCCCAGTTTTGTTCTCATGTAAGAGGGACTGGTCTGTAATATGACTCTCATGGGTGAGCAGTCTGGAATATTAGTGGGTTTACAAGATATGTATAGTTTTTTATGACATAGTTAGTTGCACTGGGCTATCATTTTCTTTCATTATGTCCATTCTTTGGGTGATCAGTCTGATAATGCAGCCACTTTGTATTGTAGTGATAAGCTATATGTAGTTTTGCCAATGCATTCATCAATTTGAGTTTCTTTTGTATGCAATATTTAAGTGGTCTGGCAATACGGGTTGGTCACATATCTGTCTTTGTGTGGTTATTGTGTTTTATTTGCTGTAGCAGGGGTTCTTGAACAATAAATGTGTAAGAATTTTCTGAAATAATTTGATTATCTAGATTAATAGGCAAAATAAAGTAAATATCAACAACACAGTACTAGTACCCCTGGACACAAGAGTGGTATTTCTACTGAGCTGTCTGAAAAGGCTTATTAGTTAATGACCTAATTAAATTCCAAAATATAGGCAACACATATATAAAAGAAACAAAACAACAGTAAAAGCAACAATATTAAACAGATTGATATAATGAAATATAGTTTTAAAATGCATTATGAATTGTAAATCCAACTTTGGTATTCTGAAAGAAAAATCCGAGTGTAAACAGTATCCTTAATAAGTTGGAGGTCACTTGATCATGTAAAACTAATTCACAGGCAAGTTTTGTTGCAATGATGATGAACACATTATCAGATAAGTCCAATGTCTCTGAATCAGGTGTAATCATTACAAGTGCTAAACAGCACTTATTGGTTATAATTACTACTGACAGCCCATTAAATCATAATGGCACTGGCATGAGTCTCACACACACGCAAACACACTCACTGATATCCTCACAAATATGCAGCTACTCACTAAACATGACCCAACCTCTCCCCACTTGATTGCAATCATAGATATACTTATCTATTCCTCCATTCACACAAACACATGCACATGCATGTACACACACACACACACACACACACACACACACACACACACACACACACACACACACACACACACACGCACACACACACACAAACACATACTCACACCTACTCTACTAGTCACCTAATGATCCCCTCTGCTGTAACCACCAAAACAAACTGAAGGAAGAACATACATACCACCCAACACCCCCCCCCCACACACACACTCATCTGAAGCCATTCACATCCCTGCAGACATGCACGCTTGCTGGTAAACACATATACCCTCACACAATCTGCAGTGCATGCTGCTAAACACATACATACACTCACACAATACTCAGTACTACTTCTCTACTTAAACATCCCTGAACTTACCTGTAAAATTATCTGTCCCATTGGAAATAATGGGGGAAGTGACATTTTGGCTGAGTGAACTAAGACTGTCGGCTGTGTTAATTAGCACAGCCAAGCATTTCAGTGATTCGCTTGGCAGCATAAATCCATCCCTGCAGGCATATCCAGGGGACAGTACATGGCTAATTAGAATTCTTCACTCCTTTGTAATGTCTCATAAGCCATGTCTCATAAGCCTTTAGCTTGGCCATGGAGATAGCCACCATGATGATTCTTGTAACCATAGAGAATCACTGTGATGGGCCTGTCTCTGAATCAGAAAGAGTGCCCAGAAGTGGTTGGCCTCTTGTGTTAGCACTTACCTCTTATGTTGTCCCTTTCTAAATCCCAGATAGAACGTCAGATTAAGGAGAACACTCATAAAAAATGAAATTTAAAACAACCACAGAAAGATACCACAACACTGCAAAATCATATCATGAAATGTGATTCTAAACTGGTCAGATCAAAGTGGGGGAAAATCCAGCAGATATAACATAATGATTCCTCATGAAAGATAGTAAATTTCACTTGAAGGAAATTTGTGAGACATAGAGAACAAGGAGTTCTTGATAGGCAGGATCCAGCTTAAATGCAGACCTGGCTGTGACTAGCAGTAGCCTGAAAACTGGAACATGGACATTATACAGAGTGTATTATGGATCAGCTAAAAGCATAACTGCAGAATTTACATGAACTATTCAGTTTCATTATAAAGACGTACAGAGTCTTACCTACAGCAGAGATGGCATATGTTACATTAGTGTCCTAAGACCTGTAAGACCCAGCTTAGGAGGGAGAAAAATGACTCATACCCCTCTCAAATTTAACTAGGAGATGGATGATGGATGTGTCTCAGTGGCATGCACTTCATCAAAATTATCACAAGACCCTGCAGATTTGATTTGAAGCATATTAATACAAGATGAGGAGGGAGCTGAATGTGAATGATGTAACCCATAGAAGCTGTTTGACATCCTTCTACTGCACACTTGCCATATGACTGTTAAAGATGCATGCACAAGTCAAAAACAAGTTATGACTTAAAGGAAACTCCTTGCTCTGAATAGGTACTTGGAAGACAGACACTCATTCCTAATGTGCAGCAGGTACTGAACAGCAAATGATAACATACAAAACAATGAATGCTGTGCCTGCTACCATTGGGCTAGGTATCCATCTCAGTGTTGGACATTACAGCAGTGAATATGTGCCCTTGGATTCATTAACAATTGTGCAGGCACCACACTAAGCCTACATGATGTAAACATGTTAACTTGATGAGCTGCATTGCTAATCAAATATGCATGGTGCTCATTGCATCTACACATTAGCAAGAAACTTTTCATGGCCAGCAATAGTATTTGTGGCCATAGAAAGGTGCTTACATACACAAGCACAGAATGCAAACAAAATAGCTTGTTTACAGGCAAAGCTAATATAAGAGCATGCATTGTAGCCCAAAAATATTAAAGGCAAGTACAGTGAAATAATTCTGAAGGAGGCGAAGTGAAATGGGGGAATTGTATAAAAAAAATAATGAGCTGGTGCATAATAGTTAATAGGGAAGGGGAAATGGTTAAATCGTGTTCATATACAGCAGGCAAATGTGCTGAAGTGTCAAAGGAACATTGCTAAGATAAATCCTGTCATACTGATGGTAATGCTAATTAAATATCTGACCATCTAAAGAAACTCCAGCTATACTCTGTGGCATATCGTCTACTCAGGGGCGATCTCTGCTTAACATATAAGGCCATGTCAAACCCTGAGCTGTTGGACATGCTCCACTTAAAGAAATCCCAATCCGTCAGAGCCAAACACTCCAGGGATCTACACCTTGTCATCACAATGAAAAAAAACATGCTGGATGGCTAGGTTCCTGACCCAGAGACTCCCCATACTCTGGAATAGACTGCACATACATGTTAAGCAGAGCGCCTCCTTGGCCCTCTTCAAAAGGAACCTTGACGACTGGATGGGATATAGGAAATTCACCACGGGGATCACATCAGTAGTCCTGCTAGACAGGGGTCCAGGGAAGTAAATATTGTGGGAAGAAATATCCAGGGAATTGTTATGGCTAGGCTTGTATAGGCCATAGGGCCAATAGCCTTGTACCACCCTATGAACCTAAATGTCAACAGCAATACTTGTATTATGCACATAACTAAAAATGTACATGGTAACAAAGGATATGATAAGAGTTATGAAACTTTATTGAAACAAAGGGGAGTTAAACTGTGATAAACATGTTAATAAGATGATGAGTTGAGCTTTTAACAAGGATAAACAATACACTGTGCGACGAATACCTAGACTGCAGTTATTGCATCTGAAATGTATATGCAGGGAATTTATGTACGCAAGACAATACCACAGATGTATTCACCACCTCAACATGTATACAAAGAACAAATGGATCTTACAGCTGTAATGTCATGTACATCAGAAATGGACATGATTTCAGAGAAATGTAAGTAGCACCCATGGGATTTATGGATTTATCCCCTATAAACATGCAATAGACAAGCAAGTATTGTGTATTCATGTAAATTATAAATTGTACATAACTGACAAATAACCACACAGATGGGATGATAGTTCATGATTTCAAGTTTTACATTGCTAATTTCTAAACATACCAGACATCATTATACTGGGCATGCTCACATGGAATTACAGGGAATAGTAACATAACGGGGAAAGCTCACGTGGAATTACAGGAAATAGTAACATAACGGGGAATGCTCACGTGGAATTACAGGAAATAGTAACATAACAGCAATTCACCAGCATTGACACACATTAAAGTATTGTAAGAGAAGACCAATCACAGTTTCTCATTATGTGGCACCATGCCGTATAATAAGCAATGTTTATGGAAGCCCTCATCTGACATTAAGCTGTATATTATAAAAAAAAAAATTATAGTAGAAATATCCAGATTAAGACATGCAACAATCAGTATAATTATTTTTGGAATAGGTAATGCCTGTGCACAATGAATGACATAATAAACATTTCCATCATTTCATTTCTGAACATGTGCCAGGACAGATATCAGAGGAATGCATAGCAATCATGGATGCCACAGAACTATGCAAATCTGTTATATCATGAAGAACACCCTTGAAGGACTTACAGCACTTTCCTATCACAAGGGATATGGAAGCCCTACCTCAGAAAACAAGGCCTGAAAAAGGTGTCACTATAACCACAACTATTGTCTACATGTAAACGACTGCTATTTGATACAGTTATCTGACAGACATCTGTTACCATATTGTAACCCCTGCCTATTTTACTAGACTCTCACCAGACATGTGCATTGACTGCATGTACCACATCAGATAGCAATCGAGGCTGTCACAAATAACTGAAATGAATATGTGCATTAAAAAATAGTTATGAATATAATGTGAGCAATCAGATTTAGTCAGAATGGTAGAAAGGAGCTACATATGTTACTCTCCACACAACAGTGAAAAGTACAATATCAGTGCTTTTTTGACAAGGAAGCTGTTTCCATTTTGTAGCACATACACTGTTCCAGAAATGAACCAGAGTCTATATGTGTAGGTATGTTATACAAACCAGTACTCAATGCAGGTACTACAAGAGCACTCACAGCATACTAGGCCTGAAATAATCATTTCACCACCATGCATTCACAACCTGTGATGATATACCATTGCCCAACATAAATACTGATAAGAATAACTAAATACAGTGATGCAGGTGTAACATCAGTACAATCATATAATGTTGCCCTTTCAGGAACTGAAGATTAAACTATGTGACTCTACTGACTAATGAGATTTGGATGTACTACAAGCAGTACAGTGGAAACTCCACCTATGCTGTTTTATTACATCATATATATTGACTATAAACAACGTATTTGAGATTAAAGGGATTGTGGATGCATCTTCCACTGTAAATGGACACATTATAACTGTGGTACATGCCATTCATGCATTACAGGATAAGACCTATCAATGCTAACAGGCACTGAATGTGGATGTTGAAATCATGAGCATTAGACAACAAAAATACATGATTTTGTATAGGATAAATGTGCCACAGTAGCAGTGCCACTATAATTGTGAGATATGTCTGTTTGTCAAGGCGTTATATCTTTTTATAGCTGCAACGGATATGTGAATCCATAATTGCTGTGCTATGGCAACAACATACAGAATGTTGACTCATTCCTTTATGCTAGAGGATAACACTTCATACATATCCTATGTAAGGAACATTCAATTAATTACGTCATCATTACGCTGAATAAAAGCATTGCTATGTGAGAAATCATCAGAGCTTTTTGTAAGAGTACTCAACATCTATATGTATACACTGCATATGTATTTGACAACAGTGTTAGCAACATGTACAGTTATTCTAAGACTGATGCAACATATGCTGAGTAGTAATGGCTTTGAACTAATTACTAACATCACAATTTACAGATAACTGCCTGAATCACAAGCACCACACAACATGTTGAGGTACAAATGGGATACTGTGTAGTTAAATGGATGACATCACCATTGCTTATTAGCTGGTGGATGTTTATACTAAAAAGTGGTTGAAGTGCACAATATCAATGTACAGCTTCAAATCATATATGTAGTGGTTGACCAAGTTAGCAGATGACTTGTGTGCTGTGCTGTCATTGACTCCCCAAATGATGTTAATATACTGCAAGAGGGTCTCACAGCAGCTAATGACTGGTGCCAAAGTCATGGCCTCAAGCTAAATGCAAAAAAAATGTATCATCATAACTTTCATCAAAAACACAGTCCCTACTGATTACCACATCAACAGCAACCCTCTAAACACATGACCTGTGTTAACAGACCTGGGTACTCAGGTTGATAACAATTTCAGATTCAACCATCATGTAGGGGCAGTGGTCAGAAAACCCTTTACTTGGTTAAACTCATAAGTAAAGGGATTGCATCCAGAAAAATGGAGGTTATTACCTCTCTATACTCCTCCCTCATTAGACCAATAATTGAGTATAATGCCCTGTTTGGTATGTACCTCTCCAAACACCTGCACCCATTGAAAAGGCCACAGAAATACCTCACAAAACGAATACATGGCCTCCAACACCTGTCTTATGTGGACAGGCTCAAATCACTATCACTCTATTCAGTATCATACAGGTTGCTCAGATGTGATCTGTGTCTTCCCTACAAGGCAATCACAAACCATGCCCTACTAGAAATGCTCCATATCTGTAAGTCTAACTACTCACACATTACCCACTCGAAAGGCCTAAATCTTATATTCAATATCAACAAAACCTGCTGGAGAGACAGGTTTGTCTCCCAGAGGCTGCCATGTCTCTGGAATAGACTTCCCATACACATCAAACAGAGTACCTCGCTGACCCTTTTCAAGAGCAACCTTGATGAGTGGATGGGAAACCACAAATTTGTCCCAGGGGGTTTCACCCATGCCCCTCATTGACAGGGGCAACAGGTGCAGACTGAGGACTGAGGTTTCTTTTTTGGAATAAACACTTGGCTAGACTTGTAAGGGCCCCAGGACCATTAGACTAGTAACCTCTATGATCCTATAAGAGCAGTATATACACTATGAGAGTGAAAGACACATAGCTGGCCTCAAACATCCAACATATGCAGTTAACTCAGTGTATAAATCACACAAGCAAAGTCACACAACACAGGACAAGTGGCACTTCATCTGTGAGATATTGAAGTTATTGTAACATTATATTATAATTGTGTGGCCCCAAAGTGTTTATTTTCCTTGGGATGGTAGGACTTGCTAGTGTAGCAATGTGCCACTCTAAATCCATCTCATAAGTGGAAGTGTACGTAAAGGTAGTTGTGAGGTGGTCAACAGTGTATGGCAGTAATCACAGTCACACTATTTATGCAGGGATGGATTTGAAACTCCTAACTATTTAGGTATACCATAAATACAGCACATTATCACCATCTAGTGGCAGATGAGAATACTGTGCGCAAGTGAGGCATATAACATCTATGAAGGGATGACATCTGCAGTATATTGCCAAAGAGATATGTCTGGTAAAATAACTGGAAATGCAATAGTTGCCACTGCAAATGTACATAAACCAATCCTGAATTCATTTACAGTCTTACACACTCACACACACACACACACACACACACACACACACACACACACACACACACACACACACACACACACACACTTGGAGAAGTTAAGCACTGCTGTATTTGAAACTCCTACCTGTCTATGTACACATTCTAAAGAGTAGTATAAGAAATTCAAGTGCCAACGGAGAAGTTTGAATTATAGAGGGAGAGATCACATTTTATCAGGATGGCCTCATCAGTGCAATTCAGTAAAATGTGAGATAATGAAGCTGTATGTACATTTAAAACCATTCTCTTTAAGGGAAGCAGATACAGCACCAAGTTTTACATGCACACACTGGTTTCCCGTATTGAGTATTGAACCTCTTACCTACTGAGTTACACAATCTAGAGAGGACTGCATTACTTGCAAATACCACAAGAGAAGTCTGATGCTAAAGGGGAGAGAGCACCATTTCTATCAGAATGACTTCATTACTGTGTTTTAGAGATGATTTTGCAGTCAAAAGTGGAACAAGAGAGCTGTATGAAGAGTTAAATGTAGTCTATTCAGGCAAAGTGGGTACAGCACAAAGTGTTAGACACATACACAGGTTTCCTATGCTGGCTATCAAAACTCCTACCTATCTAGTTACACAATATAGAATACACTGTATTAATTACAAGTGCTACAACAGAAATCTGACTCTTAAGGGAGAGTGTGTACTTTTGTCAGGATAACCTCATCATTGTGTTTCAGAGAAGATGTTTCACTAAAAATTGGGATAATAGAGCTGTGTCCATATTTAAATGTATTCTCTTTAGGTTAGGTGAATACAGTACCAAACATTACACACACACACACACACACACACACACACACACACACACACACACACACACACACACACACACACACACACACACACACAGACACAGACACACAAGTTTCCCATGTTTAGCAACAAACCTCTTACATATCCAATTGCACAATATCAAGAGTATTGCATGAGTCAGAAAAAAACGTAGAATAAGTCTGACACTGAAAGGGAGAGAGGTCACTTTTGTCAGGATGAACTCATCATTGTGTTTCAGACAGCATGTTTCAGTAAAAAGTGAGATAAGGGAACTGTGTGAAGAGTTAAATATTCTATCTACTCTCAGTTTATGTACTGAAACTACTAAATCTATTGTACCTTCCTTCCTGAATGATGTTTTTTAAGTACTACTGTGTATTTGCTTTTTACTAACTAACTGTATGTATATGTTATTCCATGTATATATATTTTATTACTATCAATAAAATAAATAAATAAATAAATGTACTTTGTATTCAGGTAAAGTGGATACAGCAGAAAGTGCAACACATACACAATCACACACACACAAATCTTCCCATGCTAAGCATTAATACTCGCACCTATCTATTGAGGACTGTATTAGTTGTAAGTGCCACAGGAAAAACCTGACTCCTAAGTGTGGAGAATGCACTGTTGTCAGGATGATCTCATCAGTGTGCTGCAGAGATGATGTTTCAGTAAAAAGTGAGAAAAGGAAGTTGTGCACATTTAAATGCATTCTCCTTAAGGGAAGTGGATACAGCACCAAGTTTTGCATAAGCATACACATTTCCCATATTGGACATTGAACATCCTGCCTGTCTAGTTATCCCATCAACAAACCACTGCTTTAATCACCAGTGCCTGAGGAGAAGTCTGACACGTAATCAGAAATATTGCATTTTTGTCAGGATTACTTCATCATTTGGTTTTAAGAGGATGTTTCACTAAAAAGAAGGATAAGGGAGCTGTGTATAGAGTTAAATGTATTATTTCTTGAGGAAGTGGATACAGCACCAAATGTTAGATGCACTCACACAGACATACAGACGTTTCCCATGCTGAGCATTAAACCTCAGACCTATCTAGTTATGCACAATGTATTAGTCACAAGTATCATGGGAGAAGAATGACTTTAACAGTGTGAAATAGCACATTTGTATTTCTTGAAAATATACTGGAACAGTGGTATTGTGCATCACAGGTTGTACAACAAATTTGTATGTATGCACAGGACAATGTAACTTCACTATGATTGTCACATGTAATTACACACATTTCTACTAAAATCTAGATACTCTCCTTCATATACTTTGCATTACTGTGAAGGTCATCGACATGTTTCACATTATGGAATACCATAGACATTTGCTACTGTAAACCAGTGAATTAATAATCAAACTTTCCTGCAACTTTATGTCGGGATTATTGTACACTTGTAATGTCTCATACTTGTATTATATGCATTCACAAGACAAACATGCAAGCCATATGTAGGACAGTGCACTGCAGAATAACAGTAATGGATTATGTGAGAGTAGGTTAACCAAACATAACACAGCTACAGTTGTAGTAAACACTGTATAGAAAAGACATACATTAAACAACTGAATTAACTGAGGCAGCATCATTCTGAAATCAAGATAACCTGTTGACAAAATTAATACAGAGATATGAATGTTATGCAACCTAAAGCAACAATATGTGAATCTCTTTTTTAACAGCCATCAGCAGCTGCCAAGCTGATAGTATTAGGGCATGCATAATCATATCTGAAAGTGTTGAACTTAGAAAGGGAATTAGCAGCACTCTGTGTTGCTCTGTGCTGACTTTTGTGCAAAGATCAGTCTAAGACAGGCTTCATGGTAGGGAACAGGCCCATTAATATAGCGGCAGTATATTGTTGTGTTAAGGAGAGGTATAGCCAACATTTACAGCCACAGGAGTCAGACAGAACATTCTGAAACATTTGTTATCCATCTGGATTCGAACCTTTAGAGCACTGCAAGAAACACCTTTATACTTGTATATTATCTAAGCACATTATGTAGGTAGTCATTCTTCTGATAGTTCACATTTGACAGCAGATTTCAACAAATGTGAAGGTATGTATTCATCTTCATTAACATGTTGGTCACTATCATCTGTACATCCAACTCTTCAGCTTGATGAAAAGTACGTTTAACTTAACATACATAGCTTAATATAGCTGTGAGAAGCATGACAGAGAAATGCAGCCCAAGGCAATAAAATCACAAGATATTGCCATAAGCTCTGTACTTGCATTTAGCCTTATTTGCATTTATTACCAGGTGTCATACACTGCACAAATGAAGAGGTGGAAGAATTATGACACAGAAGGGAGAAGATACATTGACTGGGTGACATGGAGGCTAGAACATAGTAGTCTATGACAGAAGAAGAATAATGATGGATCATAATTTTAGCCAACAGGTAGACATTAAATAGTTTACAAAAACAGGCAGTAACACTTAGATATTGGATGGAGTGCCACCTTTGAAAGTAGTAAAAAAAACTGTCTGTACATGTGAGCATTGTTTAATCATTTCACAATGGGATTTCTACTTCACAGCATTTAAATAACACAAATGAAGCACAGTGGCAACTTAATGAAAATAAAGGGTGGGCAGAGAGATATAGACAGATGCAGAGAGCATTAGCAATACGAGATGTTGTGAGGGACATGTGCAAGCATCTTTATGGAGTGTTGCTCTTACTTATTAAATCATCATTTAGGCTGTCATACTCAGGACAGTAAAGTGTTGCTACACGGAGAAATAAGAGGCAGGAGAGACCAGCAAATATGAAGACATAAGCAGGATAAAGATGGCTTGCTAAGTGTCCCTGTTGTGGCTGCAATGTTTTGCCAAATTATGTCTTTCTGCACTATTCAAATGGTATGCTAATGAAATGAATATGGAGAAAAATAAAGATATTTGGAGCTAGGAATTTAAAATTAAATATCCTAAATTAATACACTGACCTGCAACTGTAATCAAACTCCTGACACTAAGTAAAAGTATCAATATACAAAGAGGCAAATTATCTCAGCAAGCCATCTATGACCTTCTACAGCAGCCTAACAACTGTTACATTAACAGTTTCACAATACAGCCTTTAGTCTGACTTTACTCTGCATTCTCACAGAGTAGCAGATTTAAGAAACTTTGCATGAAAGTAAGTGAACCACTTAAGATTAAAGCGAAATATTCAGCTATAGTAATAAGAAGTTAAACAGCCTTCCCTGTCACTCAGCATTCCTGCACTATGCAAACCTCTGCTCAAATGCCAAGGACATAAAATGAAGATTGCAGGAGGGTCATGGGAGTGCACCATACATATCTACTTTGACACAATACAATACACACAATTTCACGACTTTGAATAATGGTGTATGAACAATTGCATGACATCAAGTGTATCAAGATGTTCCTGGTGAAGTGGAGAGCTATATATGGGGTATATAAATGGGACTGATGCCCATTTTTAATTATTTTTTGAGAAAGAGAGGAATATTGGGAAAAATTCTTAGGAATGAGAGGATCAGGTGGGTACTGTAGATGAGAAAGCATTTGCAGATATATAGGGCATACAAGACAGGGATATTGATAGAGACAAAGGATGGGGTATACCATGATTGGGGATAAGTAGGGGACATTGAAGCTACACTCACATCTCCCTTGATAACAGTGAGAAACTAGTCCTCACCCTCAGAACTGTTAGCACTGTCTGCTGCAGCAGCTCCCTGAGTCAGTGTCAGATGTGGCATCATCCTTGCAATCCAATGAAGGACCTTTTCGACTATGCCAATAAATGCACTGAGGCCCCACTCCTTGATATCCACTACCAATCATTTCAGTTTCGGCCGGGTGGCAAAACTGCCACTACCTCTGGTACTGCCCCTGCAGGATACCTCTCACCAGCAGCTGAGGCAGAGCTACCTGACTCACTTGGAGCAATTAGTGTAGGGTTTGTTGAAGCAACACAGTGACAGGCTGTGAACTGGGTGTCCCCCTGCCATCTGTGGAGATATGGAGGTTGAGCTGCAGTGGTCTGTGTAGCTGTCTGTGCTGTTGGTCATTTATGTTTCAGCAGCAATGCAAATAGGAGAATGTTAAAAAAATTATAACACCTTCCTCAAAAAAGAGAGCTAGTGGGGGGAGAAAAAAGAGACAATTAGATACATGGCATGTCACATTACTGTATTTTTCAATCAACTTTATTTGGCAATATATAAAAATACAGTAACTTACTATTGTACAACTTTGCCACATGCATATATGATGAAAATATATTAATGTGCCATAAAATAAACAAATATCACTGCTATAATATAACAAAGAGCAGCTTTTATTTACCTATGATGGATAAGAGTTATGCATTCAAATGCAATAATTGCAATTATCATAACTGAAATGTTCCTGACATTTTATTGCTGTTAATATTTTATAAATGCTTATCCAGTAATAAAAAGTAATTGCTGTTTCTGGGTATTGAAACCACACACACTTAATATGGTATTTCCATTGCCTAATGCAAGCAGCAAGAGTTATTAGGGAAGGCCTGCATGATTGGGATGAAGGTTGAGATACGCCTGCTCAAGAAGCTAGTGACTGAGGGAATGAAAATAAATTTCTGGGTTGAATTTGGACCTGAGTCATATTTACCCTGTGCCACTTTGAGGCAAGTTAATCCCGACTGGTGTACCTTGTGGTTTGCAATTATTTTCTCTGCAGCTCTACAGTACAAAAGGAAAATAAATATATACGAAGACATAATGAGTACCTGAGGTGGTTGGCTAGATCATTAATGCTATATCACAGGCAAGATATGGGTCAGTATACTTACTGAGGATTGTCCGCAGTCCTAAATTCAGTCACCCGTTGGCTTAGGAGGTCCTGCTTGCACTTCATAAGGTCAATATAGTGCAGATGACATTATTACCCATTGCATGACATGCCAGTTGCTCTGGAGACACCCTTGGCTAAGTTATTCCAAGCCTCAGCCTTATATTGTGATGTTATATAATCCCCTTACCCCTGCCTCTAGCCAGGGCCATGGAAGTAGCAGTGCAGAGGTGGTTCTTGTGGTCTAAGGAGATGACGCTGAACTTACTGCTCTACTATGCACCGCTCACACCTGCCAGAGATGCCAGGACCAAGTGGTAGCATACTGCTTGATTGTGTTCATGCACAGACACACACATTGAAAAAAATCACTTGCCCATAACACTTCACACACATGAAGGCTATCTAACCAGTAGTGCTGAATGCTGTATATCTGCTGTTTCTGGCCCTGAACACTGTATACTCTGAGAGATACATGTGTTTCTTTTTCGCACACATCACTTCTTTGGTGTCAGCCTTGCACTCCTACCATTTCCATCCCAATCTGTGCAAATGATGATGACTGTACCCTGCCCTTTGCACATGTCTTTGTGACTTAGGGTGCATATATGTCTAATATACACAGTGGAGAACAAATGCTTGCTTATTCACAAGCTTGAGTTTATCAATAGGTGTTGCAGGAGGAAGGATTTTGATTTCTTGTTTCTACTCATTTTTGAATGATTGCTTATATAATTGCTGAGCATCAGTGTATTTCAGTTAGGATTGTCATTAAGGTATTGGAAGCATTAGGTACATCATTCTACCTTTTTGGTATAGTTGTAAAAATGACGGTACAATTGCCATCTTCCAGGTTTGATAGATTGTGGTCAATTGAAATGCTTGATACACACTAGTGTTTATAATATGTAACTGTATATTGCAAAAATCTGAGAGAAGATACTAACATGACTGTGCACTTCAGACAAATGCTCTGCATAGGGGCATATACATATTTCCTTATGACAGTAATTCGCTATACAACTTTTTTTTACAGGTATCACACTTACCTTGTCATTACTGCAGGTATAATTTATGTCCTTGGGGTGGTCCCTATCTGATGCTATCAGAACACAGCTGTTATATGGTTAAGTAAAGGTTGTGGAGTCAGCCAAGCATCAGTTTTCCTATTGGTATGTGCATGCGATCTTAGGATTTTATCTGTATAATGATTGTGTGGATTCTCCTTTGCCTCTTAGCCAGATCCATGGCATACTGTGCATGCCTTCATCTTCCTGCACCATTTGCAGCTGGTGGTTCTCCAACAGATTGCACATCTGTACCCCCTGCTGCTGTTGGCCTTGCCTGTGGTCCTTGAAACTGCAGCTCTGCAACTTGCTGCCCTTACTGAAGCTGTTTCCTAAGAATTATACTGTGTAACATGACACAGACTGTGGGTTTTCAGCAGAAATGGTTAGGTCATATGGCAGTGCACCTACTCATGTGTCTAGACACTGGAACCTTGATTTCAGCAATCCAAACACACATTATGTGATATTCCTAGTTTGATCATGGACCTAGTTGTATCTTTCCACAGTGGAATTGTGTGGATCTCTCATGGGAGTTATGAGCCAAGGCTCCAGTGCATAAACTGCATCCTCCACTAGATGTCCTTGAAGAATATCTCCCCTAGCAAATCTGGTATACAGCTTACAAGTGTGCCATATGTGTCAGTAATGGAAACTGCCTGGGTTACTGGTACAGACATTGTAGATGATCCCTTAGGCATTGCAGACAACCTGACAGTCAATGAAGTGGTACCACTTTTTGTTGATGTACCTCCTTCACTGTACCCCAGGTGGGACTTTTATTTTTATGTGTGTGTAATCTATGGCCCCTAACACTTCAGGGAAGTGTGCTACTGCACATAATTCCTGCAGGATTCTTGCTCTCTTCTATGTTGTGTGTGAGAAACACATATGATCCCTTTGCATGTAGTATCATTGCATTTAAAAATTGATGCAATATTCTTGAGGCTGTTGTCTGTGACACACTTAATGTATCCCCTGTGGGTCTTTGGAAACTAACTGGTAGTTAGTATACATAATGCTAAACACACCTTTATTTCCAGTTCCTTAGGTCTGAGGTGGGGGGAGTGGCAGAGGTTGCATATTTATTGTAGTGTTTCCTTGTCTGCCCTGTATTTCTGAGTAATTTCTGTATCATGCAGTCCATGATAAGTCAAATGGAGTCTAAACACCCTTCTTCTTGCCCAGGGTCAAACATTAGCAGCAGCAGCACCCCGATTTAAAGGCTGTGGCACGTACAGCATAATGACAACAGCAGCAACCACTAATATGTTTTTAAGTGTAATTGTCCCTGCATTCCAAAGATTTTTGGTGTATAGGGCAAAAGCCTACACTTAGTGTAAACAATTGCTTTATAGCTTCCTGAATAGCTTTGCTATATTGGACTGGTTAATTAGCATGTACCTCAGCTGTTTATGTTGTCATTAGCACATCCTGATGTTTATCTGTGTTTGGAGGCTCTACACTTCATGTAGCACTATTTAATGAATACCAAATAGTGTGCTAATGTGTTTATGCTGCAGTGTGCAACCAACACAACAGCTACACTTTGTGTAGCTGTTAATGAATCAAGTCAATGATGTTAACAGAGCGTGAATCATTGTCACTAACATAGATGATAGAATCAGATTATTGACCAAGGCAATATTTTTAAATGAGTATCTTTACAATAGCTGAGATGTAGTTGCATGTCACTCTGCTGTCAGGGTCATAATCAGATCAGGAACATAGAAAGCACACGGTCCAGTTGTAGTGAAGTGAGCAGAAGATTTTAATGGATAGATATTAACATGTTCCAGTATCATCCCTGTCATGCATAGATTGAATTCAGACAATAGTGAAGAGAAGGATCTAAAAGTCTTAGTAAAATAAAATCAGCCACAGACACCTTTGAAAAAGATGATCATAGGAAAAATAATAATAATATAGATAAAAATCACTGAAGTTGAAAGTCTTCTAGATTATGTTTTCCATGAGATCATCTTTGGGCATAACAATGCAACTAGATAGACAGGGAAAATTAAAAATTGCAGTAAATGCACATAGATATTAACATGCAGGTGAGGGATCAGTATGTTGTAAATACAAAAATAAATAAATATATAGCACAGTAGTGCTAGGGCTTCCATGACTTTTTATTTTATTTTAGTTTAGTTATTTATTCATTTTTTCTACACCTTTTATTTACCAGGTCTGATTATCATCTGATGTCCTGACAATTATGCCAACTTTCTCCACTAAAGGGAGATACTCAGTCAAAGGATGGTTATCATCCATGAAACCAAGAAAGGACTTTTTTCTTCTTCTGGAAGTCTTAGTTTTTGAACATGCCAACAAACATGCAAGTATTAGGTGTATACTGAGTTTGAAGAAAGTATAGTTCTAAGTCATATGGGTGCTATATCTCAGCACTTGTTTGTAAATGTCTCCTCTTACATCATTATTCTCTGCGAGGGATTCAGTAATTGTACATAGTCCTTATGTCACTATACTAAAGTGACAGGAAGATGCAAACAGGCATTGTCCACCATAACATTACTTTCTCAGCTGACTCCTCCAATGTCCAGGTGGCTAACAGCACAGAATGTTGGGGTTGCAGCTTACTGTTCCAAGTAGCTGGCATTTTACACAAGGTTAGTTTGTATAATCTACTGGTTACTATAGAGCTTTGATAATGGGTATCTTGCACTTCATTTTAAAGGCAGGCAGAAGACGTGCAATACCCTTATTTGGGAGGGTGAGGCAGCTACAAAGTCTGGGGATGGAAGCTTAGAAAGTCACAACATCATACTTAAGGGAATGTGTACCATCAGTAGATGGCTATATCTAAAACAGAGTTCTGAGTGGATGAGCCTTGAAAAGGCTTGGAATATGTGCCAGTGTTTTTTTTTTTATCATCATATACTATTGTGAACTGCGGTGGTGGTGCTGCGGTAGCGTTCGATTCTCAGTTAGAGCATCTTCTGTGTGGCGACATATGTGAATGGGCATTCCTTCGTTGAAGGTTGTGCGTTAGGCCCGGCAAGCCAGCATGTCAAAATCTACTGCCAATCATTAGCGGATCGGAGTTCCGCTGTGGTGACCCCTAACCGGGAAAAGCCGAAAGAAACAAACAAACAATCATCATATACTATTGTAGCTGTTGGTGACTTCTAGTAGTAGTTTGCTTAATGATCTAAGAGGCCTTTTGGCTGAGTGATGTTGTACTAGGTTTTTGACAGCAGGCCACTTATTGGGGAGGTAATAGAATGACAGAGGCAGAGCTGATTGTAGGTTAGGTGGTTGGGCAGTTCAAGCCAGTGGAGCTGTCTCAAAGCAGAACAATGATGAGTTCTATATGAGCAATTTGCAGCAAAGTGGGCAATTATGTTATAGCAGGCTTCCATTTTGCTTAGTTCAGTTTTGTTGAGATTAGTCAGAATGGGAGAAACGTACAGTAGGGTGGATAGAAGTTGGGAGCGAGCAATAGCTGATCTTGTGTTAATTGGTAAGAAATGGTTTAATACGGTAGAGTGATCCCAGTTTGGCATGTATTTTTTAACAGTTAAGTTGAGATGACTATCACATTTTTGGTGGGAGTCTATAGTTATTCCCAATAACTTAGCCTGTGCCATTGGAGTGACTGGAGTAGCATTTTTGGAGTAGATAGTGAATTGACGGTTATCAGTGTTTTTGTTAGAACTGGTTATAATCATAAACTGAGTTTTCTTTGGATTGAGAATAAGTGGGCTTTGGTAAGGTAGTTTTCAACATCAGAGAATGCTAGATGAGGTGTTTGTAGGAGGGTGGGAATGTTTTGGGTAGCACAGATTAAGGTAGTATTATCTGCATACTCAATGATAGATGCATGCTGTGTGGCGGTATGGAGGCCATTTGTAAAGATTGTGAATAGTAGTGGTCCTAAGATAGAACCCTGTGGGACTCCTATAATTATGGGCAGCTGAGGAGAGTGACAATTTTTCCCATTTCACAGCTTGGTACCTGTCAGTTAAGTGGCTTTGGAACCATTAGAGTAGAATTTGATAGGTGATATTGGTTTAGTTTGTTTAGCAGAATTTGGTGCGAGACTGTGTCAAATGCTTTGGACATATCCAAAAAAAAAAGTTGACACCTGCAGGCCTTCATTTTTGAGATGGTTTACTGTGTCTGTGAAGCAGAGGAGGGCTGTAGTGGTACTATGGGCAGGACTGAAACCATGCTGAGTTGGTAACTGGCTGCTGCTGTCTGGGAGATATTTTAGCCCCTGGGTATGGATGCATTTTTCTAGGATTTTGGCCAGGGAGAGAGTAAAGCAATGGGTCGGTAGTTATTAAGTTCAGTGGAGGTCCTGCCTTTATGTATGGGTGTAACATAGGACATTTTCCAGAGTTCGGGCACATAGTTTTCAACAATTGATCTGTTTATGAGAGTGAAGTTCAGGATAGCAATAGCATTTGCTGTGAGGTTCAAGAGATAGCTGTGGAGTAGGTCAGCTGCTGTTGATAAGGTTTTCAGTTTGGAGAGCATGCTTTTGATTGAAATGGTGGAAACTGTTTTGAGGGTAAAGCTTGTATTAGTGTTAGTTGTGTTGGAGGGGATAGTGAGGTAGGAACTGTCCTGTGATACTAAGGATAGAATTGAGTTCACAAAGTGGGAGTTGAATTGTGTTTTGATGGGAACTTTAGTGTCAGGGATGGTTGGTTTGGCAGTAGCCATTTGGGTGGGTTTCTGTAGCTGGTTTACATTTTTCCAAAATTTTGAGGGGTGGTGTTGGTATTTAGTTTGTAATGTCATGTAGTAGGATTTTTTTGTCCAGCCTAATGCATTTATTTGCATGGTTGCGCAGTTCTTGGTACTTAGTTAGGCTTTGTGTTTCTTTGATTTTTTTTGATAATAAAGCCAGGCAGTGTCCTTGTACTTGAGTATTTGTTTGGTTTCTTTACTGAGCCAGAGGTTTGTAGAGGTTCTAACCTTGATTTTGCACAACGGAGTGACAGTGTCTAGGTGTTGTAGAAATGTTTTGTTGAAATATGCTACAGCCTGGTCAAGTGGGAGGGTTTTTAGGGGGATCCAGTCACAGTTACAGAGTAAAGTATTGAGGACCTCAGGAGAGAATTTTTTTGTGTTTCTAGTGGATTTATAGTTAGTGGTTGTGCATATGCTTGTTCTACTACATATAAGGTATATTATGTTGTGGTCACTTAAGGTGTCTGGGAGACTGCCTGTGTGGGGGCACAATGTGGGGTTGTTAGTTAAGACCCAGTCAAGGATGGATTCCCTTTTAGATTTGTTATCACATCTAGCTGGAATTTGGACTAGCTGCTGGTAGCCATGGAGATTTATTAGATTACTTGGTGCTCTGATATACAGGTGAACCAATCTAGGTTGAAATCCCCAGAATAAGGGTTTCTTGTAAGTATGTGGAAGAATACCCGGATAAGAAGTCTTCAAGGCTAGCAGGTGTATTACCAGGTGGAATATAGATCACAATTGTGGTGATGACCTTTTTAGGGTGAAGTTGAAGTTGTGAAATAAGTATGTCCCAATTATTGGGAGAGGGTAGGAATTTGGTAATTGATGTACAGTTAAGTTGGACTTATGCAGTAAGACAGTTCCACTCCCTTTACGAAGTGATCTGTCTTGTCTAATGATATTGTAGCCGGTAGGGAGAACGTCTGTGTTAGCTATGTTTTTATTTAGCCAGGTTTCTTTTAAATCAACTATGTCTGGGGAGTAGTGTGCTATTGTGGCCTGGAGCTCAGGTATTTTATTTTTGATACTTATAATATTAATATTTAGCATTAAAAGATATTTGGTTTTGCTGCTGTTGTTGATTTGCCCAGGGATGAAGATAGTGGGGGTGTTATGTTCTGACAATTGTGTTGGAGCAGTTTGTGTTGGACATGATGGATTTGGGCCTGGGTTGGGGTGGATATCCCCAATTATGGTGAGCCTGGTGTTAAAATGGTGATAAAGGTGTTGGAGTTTGGTGATGAATGTAATAAAGTATTGTGTTTTTTTGGTGTAGGAATGAGAGCATATGTGTTTAGTTCTGAATTGGTCTGTTATGTAGTTCTTGAACAATTGTGGGCAGATATTATTATAATGTGTGGTGTCTGCATATGAGAGTGCATCATATAGTGTTGTGCTACTAAGTTTTGGGGTATTGCTAGAGTGATAACTTGTGGAGTTATAAAGAATTA
>NC_056725.1:1590373287-1590395787 GCF_019279795.1 Protopterus annectens
ACCAGATGTATTTAATTATTGTAGTTCTGTGTTGCTTAGCAAAGCATAACCCTGACCAGCTTTGCTGCGTACAGCTAGCAGGTATCATAGTAGTATATGTGAAGATATATTGCTTCCTTGCACTATGCAAGTGACTAGACAGGTTGAGTGATGAGGTGGTGCATCTTTTTTATTTTTGTTTGTTCATTGCGTGATGAGGTATACTGCAGTAGGACTTAGGTTAGAGTCCTAAGTACTCATATGCATTACATTTATTGTTTTGAGAAAGAGTCAGCTGACTGAAACACCACTGTAATGTAAAAGAAAAAAAAAATTATATTTAGCAAAGCTGCATGGTGCTAAGCCATGCAGCAACATTGTCAACAGACTGCCTCATTTGAGCAATGCTCAGCTTAGCTTATATGGTTTATGTGAGACTGCGAGATGCTAAGAGACGTGCTACTTTTTTGAAAGTTGCAGAATGACTTATAAGGGCGGGAACACATCCAATAAAAAGGTCAATAGGTGGAATCTGACACCATTCTTTGGAGTTCTCACTTGGCTGTTGATATGCATGGTGGTGTTGGTGAGGGAGATCTTTTTCAGGCTCAGAGATTGGGTATGCAGGAGTCAAAAGTGTTTGTTGGACTTCTGGTCAAAGACCATAAACCCCTGCTGCTGCATGGCAATTACTATGGCTCAGAGTGTAAGTCTGAGGCCTGGGATCATTTGGCTGAGGAACATAACAGTGCTACTGGTATCCCCCACACTGGTGAGTAATGTCATTACCACAATGACAACCTGAAGCATAGAAAGAGGGGAACCTTGGACATCTGGGTCCAAGAGGAACTTGCTGGGCACAGCCTACAGATATGTAAGTATGTGTCCCAGTGATTTATAAGTATACAAACCGAATATGTGAAAAAATGGTATGCATAATGCTTTGTTTCTCTTACAACAGCTACAGAAGAGAGGACTCGCAATGTCCAGTCTCATGCAGGGTGTCTGGCCAGGATGAAGTGTTAGTGTGGTGAGTAGGGAAAAATCAAAGCAATAATCTAGTGTACAAGGTACTGTCATGATAAAAAAAGTATTTCCAGAGTCTGTAGTCCTAACAGTCAGGTATAACATACTTGGGAAATGTAATATGTTCAGTAATGTGTCAGTGCCTACCTGAAATGGTAAACCATGTTAAGTCAAGTAACCATGCATTATTGTGTAGTATAGCTTATAAACATCAGTTAAGGTTGTGGTCTACAAAGATTAACAGTCAATGTTCTGCTGTGCTCATTTTGTGAAATATGCTGTAGATTTCACTCAGGAAATTACAAGGGTAAATGGGTTATTACTTAGAGGTCTGACACAGCTATCCATGCTGTAAATGCCAGACTTGAAGCAACAGTAATAAATAGATTTTAAAAGGTGATGGTGGTGTGATATGTACTGCTTCAAACAAAGAAGTACTCGCTAGTCTTGTAGTCACTGCATGTGTGCTTTAATCTAACACCAGTCAACTCTGCAAAGGAAATGAATAAAGAGGGCCGAAAAAAACTGCCTGATAAATATAGTCCAATACCCACAGTTAGTTTCAAGCCTGTGCTTTAACCAGTTTATGTCATATAATGCTGTACATTTCACCCATTCAAAGAACAAGGTGTATAGGTAAGATAGCTGAGGTTATGGCCAGATATGCATGTGTATAAATGCCAGATTTTAAGGTACATTATCAAAAAAAGTTTAAAGCTGGATTATGCATTGAGATGTAATCTGTTCAAATAAGTGTGCAGTATGGCTGTATTCACTGTATGTGTGTTCTAATCTGACACCAGTCAACTGTAAAATGGAAATGAATAAAGACTACAGAAAAAAAATGTCTGATAAATGTAATGCAATATCCACAGTAAGGCTCAAGCCTGTGTTACGGCCATTTCCAGTCAAATAATGCTGTTTATTCCTCCCATTTAAGGAACAAGGTGTATGGGTAAGGTACCTCACATTCTGGGAAGATATCCATGTGTATAACTGCCAGATTTTTAGGAACAATGCCAATAAAGTGTAAAGCAGGATTGTGTTGTAATAAATACTCTTTTCCAATAAGTGTGAGTATTACTGTATGCGCTGTCATGTCTTTTCTTTTTTTTTCCATAATAAATCTTTATTGTTATATTATTTTCCATACACAATTAAAAACAAAAACAAAATTTTAAAAGGAACTACTAACTAATATCACTAACAACCACACCAAACATATATACAATATTTACAAGAATGTTTCCATGTAAAACACTAACTATACAAGAAAAACATAAGAATAGTTAAGAACATTTCAAGTAATAAACAGTTTGATTGCAAAATTCTCTTCAAGTGTATAAATAATTCTTAATACCTTCAAATTAAAAGTATTATGCTAGTATAATATTAAATATTTGTTCCCAAATTTTTGGATTATTAATATTTTTATTATGTGGATTTAAAAGTAATTTATGAGCTAATATATGCCTTGTTGCCAAAACTCTAAAGTTTTCCCATGATGTTTTAGATGGGTCTAACCAATTAGTGGCTATATAGAGCTTCATTAATAAAAAAATATTAATACATATAATACTTTGTGATCTAGGGAGTTCTTTCGGGGGAATATGCAAAATCATGAGTTTCCATGACAACGTTGTACTTTGGTAACCCATCTTCTGAAGTTGAATCTTAAGGGAATTCCAAAGTTTGTATATGCATTTACAGCTCCAGAACATATGAAGAAGATCAGCTGGTTGATTTTTACAATATGGACAGGTTCACTGTCATGTCTTTTTTAATTTGACATCAGTCAGTTGTCAAATTTAGTACACATTTTCCAGAGTTACAGCTTGTGGGTTCTAATCCCATGGCAGCCAACTAAAAATCACTGGCTGTCTAGTCTAATTAGTGTACTCAAACATACCTCTCAACTGTCACGATTTTTTTGGAGTGTAATGACTAATGCCTCATATGCCTGCTCCTTGATTAGCAGATAAATGACATTACTTGGAATGCAATTTATTGGCAAATACATTTACAGAACACCTTGGTAGTAATGTATGACCACACTGTGCAAAATAGTTCCCTGTAGTTGTGTAGCTGCATTTGTTAGTGCTTGGCCCATACTGTCCAATGCTAACAGGTTGAGAGCTATGGTCATGTAACATCATCTATACAAGAATTGGAGTCACTGTACACACAGGTGAAACTGCACACTTGTAGAAGTATGTATTAGTAGTCCGTGTAGTAATACCGACTGCGAGATCACGAATGGAATGTTTCTCTCTCGCTCTCCCCACCCCTTATCTTGTCTAATTTATAATTATGAAATTGTTTAAATTATTACTATTTATTATTACAGTTTGATATTAATATAGTCTTTTAAACTAACTGTTACATTGGCCTTATGGGTTATGTCATACTGGTTTCCTGTTAACATACTTGCCGTTATGTTATTTATTGTTGTGTTCCTCGTAATATTCCTTAATATGTATTTGTATTAATCAGTATTATCTTCTATTATGTTAATACTAACATTGGTTTGGTTATTACTTATCTTATGCTTATATCTTGTTTACTACAGGATGACAAGCTAGGCCAGTTTCAGGTTATCCCCCTACCTTGCCTCCAATGGCAGTGGCACCAGGGCCCAGCACATCTGGGCTGCAGCCTGTTGGTGCCACCTCTATTGCCTCTGCACTACCTGTTGCATCTTGCAGTTCTGCCCCACAAACTGGGGCTGGGGCCCCATCTGTGGGTGCAGGTGTCAGGGGTGATTTTGTCACCCATCAAGTACTGCCAGGTATGGTGCGCAGGGTGGTTCACCTAACTGTCGGGGTACACCTGCGCTCAATGGAGAGCATCCTCACCATCCTGGTGGGGCAGCATCACCCTGGACCCAGCCTCCACAACTGCCACCACAGAGGTAATGAAGGAGCAGTGCTGACAGTCTCATTGGTGAGGACTTGTCACACTGCTACTGTGTAGATGCTGATGGGACTGAGATTCCACAACACCCTCCCCATTCAAGGTGTTCACCCACCTCTTGTGTCACACACCAACCCTGTCTGCTGCCTTGTCTGCCCTGTCTGTCTGTAAAAGCTTCCTCACTTTCCCAACATAGCTTTCCCACACATACCTATGTCCCTTCCCCAACATTCCACTCTCACCTTAAAAAAAAAGAAAAATAGGCACCTGTCCAAAAAAAAAAAAAAAGTCCCATACATAGATTAGATCTCCATTTCACACATGTCCACTCAACACACTTAATTTGGTCCAATTGGCTTGACAACACAGTTAGATTGTCTTCACCCCTCCCTGGGGGACGGGGGGTAACAGTCCAAACTCAGCTAAAAAATATGTCACAGTGCACAGTTGTTGCCGATGAAGAAATGGATAGCAATGGTTCTTTCCTACACACGTCCTGCACATCCCTACCTGCTTTTCACTATGTCTTTTCCCCTGCTTACACCCATTTTCACCACTGCCCCATTTTTCTTTTCTTTAAAGATTTTTGCATGACATGGAACAGTGTGCTGCATTGCTTAGCTATACTAAATAGCACTACATTGATATATGCATTTGTAAAAATATTAATCACGTTCAAAAAGTACACCTGCACCCTATTTCAAATCCAGAACCATTGCACCTGTAGAACAGTGGCTCAACCCGCCAAGCCAAACAGCTGCTAATTAACATAATTGTTTTACTGGAAACATAGTAATGCTCAAGGTTTTGCCATAAAGTGTGTTAAAGCAATGCTGCACATCATGCCACACCTGGCAAATCAGCTGAAAGAAATATAGAAAATTATTACTGTAATTAGTACTCTACTAGGGAAATACATCAGTATAAAGCCATACATATAACAATGAACTTAAATGAGGTATCTAATAGCAGGAAACCTTACAATTATATGTATAACATGTAAAAAATACACTTGCTAAAACATTAATGTAAAAATAGGATTTTAACTAGGAATCTATTACAGAAATACAGTGTTCTAATGCAGTACACATAGTAATACATGTTAGCATACCTCCCAACCTGTTGGAGCAAAAAATCTGGACAAATCCATAAATAAAAATGAGTCAAAGACACAACATACAGACAATTTTTAAATATTGTTCTTACAAACTTAGAAAGATGATAGACTAATAGGTATTGATTTAGCATGGATGTTCTGAAAGATATGAAGTCTGAAACTAAAATGTCTGTCATTATCTTCTGACTTCAGTCTTTTAACGTTTAACACTAATTTGCCAGAAAACTACAATTTTGTGAAAAAACTGGCAGAAAATATGAGGGCATAATCAGGACATTCTGTAAACATCTGTATAGTTGAGGGGTATGCATGTTAAGTGCAGTCTGTAACAGCAGATTACTGTGGAATGATATATACAACATGCAAAAATATATTTACTATTTCAGTGACACTATAGCTCAGTCTGTGAAATACATTGAAAACAATGCTTTTTTTAGGTACACATGGGCCTGGGTTCAACTACAGCTGTCTCTGCCAATGCAAATACATCTATGTGGACATCAGCATTATAAAGTGTGATGTGTATATCTGTCTTATCACCTATTTATCCACCCAAAGCAGTACAGCTGGAATGTTTGCATCTAAATAATAGAACACAAAGGCCTGCAGTTAAGACCAGTCTTAACTACTCCTAGTACAACACAGGGCAGAGAATGTCAGGTCATGCATTAGCCTGAATTGCCACAGGATTTTGAAGTGTGTACTGAAACTGTGTCTCAATAATATGATACTGCAGCCCATATGACTTGGCACCTGTTGAACTGTGGGACATAATGGTTAATCTACCCCCTTACCTTTCTCTATGACACACTAACCATTTTGCCTTTGATTGTGGTATGAATACTGTTGGCTAACATACTTACCTTAAACACATGCCTTAATTTCCAGTGGAATGGGGACTCTCAGATCTGGTTCTGCCTCTACAACAAGGCTGCCACAGGCCCCACACCTATTCTTACAATTGTTGTCCTCCAAAGTGTTCACACTGTCTGCATATGCCTATTGCTTACAGCACCAGCTTCAGGTTCAGCTTCAGCTTGTAGCACACACATCTGTATGTAAAAAGTAGCTGCTACAGATGTACTCTCTGTGAAGACATAGTGTCTTTACCCCAGTAATTTCCAGCACAACATATGAGAAAGGGGTTATAATCTACATGGAGGCCTTATATCTTGTTCTGTGGTTACATGTCATTGGCTTATTATACTGCAAATCATCTGTGTTGGCTGCAATTAGTATTTCCGAAGCACAGATTGGTTAAGAGCCATTCACCTGGTAATGAGAACAAGGCTAAAAAAGAAAACAGGTAGATAGGAGAACCAGTGTGTAGGAGAGTTTCTTCACAGGGTAACCTCGCTGGCAGAACCTTTATATATCTGCATGTATCAACTGAGGAGTATAATACTCCATCATGCACGCAACCTTTTTGTTTACAACATGATGCATATGTGTGAATATACTTAGGAGGAATGAGGATTACAGCATGAGCCTTTCTGAGAACAGTAATGATAACATCTCATTGATCTCCAGATTTGTTACACCTACAGAAGAAGTACAGTACATCAAGGGTGGAATGTTGTTTGTCAATGTGGCACACTGGTCTCCTGGGAATGCCCCTTTATAGTGGTTGTACTAACACACTGCTATTTGTTTGGCACTGTTGTTTTGACATATTATCAGGGAGGTTACCCCTAGGGGCCACACTACAATGGACTCCTGTGTTGGGTGTGTGATCATATAGCAGTATCTGTCATGGCACAAACAGGAATAGCTGACTATTGCTAGTATCCTAGTTGCATCCACACACTTAGTATGTTTTGCACACTGTGGAATAGGAGATGTGTGATCAAGCAGTGGATAATGCCAGCCATTCTATTATTGCTGTATCTCTACATAGTGTACTCCCACATATGTGATCCTGACGTGTTCCCATTTTGCTGTCTCTCAGGAAAAATGTATGCAAGATACCAGGGCCCTTTTAAGGATGCTGAAAATGATATCATCCTGGAAGGCCAGCATCAAGACCATGAGCTTCTGCTGTCCATGGGGAGGCAAAACAGGGAACAGCAGGTAGTATTGTAAGCTGATCTGGTCCATGATGTTAATGCTGTTGGTCACCAGAGCAGGACATATGAGCAGGTGCAACACCATGCGAACAACATGAAAAATGCCACACACACAAGAGCAGGAGATGTGACCAGGGATCATGGTGTGACTGGTGGAGTGGAGGGTCTGCAGTGGAATAACCAATATCAGCCACTGAGGAATTCCTGATGAACCTCAAAAACACACATCTTCCAGGCATCCATCACACCATATGTCATGGATGTGGGTGCTACAGTTTCCACACCAGAGGAGCATCCAGGTAGACTTAGTCTGATCAGTATTGAAATAAAATAAAATAAAATAAAAATAAAAAATAAAAATAAATATGGTAGCATTCAGTGTGTCAGGGTGTGCATAGTTTTGCATGGGTGTCAATTATTTGTTTGGGGGGGGGCAGAAGAGTTTAACTGCAGTTTGAATCTCATGATCAGATTTTGAACAACATAACAAATAACATAGTAGCTACTGTAAATGTGAGATATATGGACATATTACCCTGTTATAGTGCAACATGCAGTGGTGTTTACATTACGTCTCTGTCAACTTTTCACAGGACCATCAGGAATCAGACAAGACCATGCTCCTGCTCCTGGTAAGCACAGCACTATTTTGTTAGAGATGTAGATTTTGTGCAATGTATTTCCTAAAGTGTAATCCCAGGACAGCTGGCTGGATTGATGCCAACTTCACAGACATTTTCTGACTGTACACACTCTGGAGTTATACCTATGCTCTGTAGGTGTGACCACAATGATACATGTGAAAGTATTGTCAGGACATTGTGGATTGCCATATGTGTCAACTGTGCAGAGTTTTGACAAATGTTAACAGTGTACCTCATTGTTACGGATGAGATTGTTGTTTAAAGAGCTTTTATTTACAAGTAACTACAGATGAATGTTAGAAAATAATGTCCTCATGTCCCACTATATGAGGTTGGGGGTTAAACAGGTCTGTAATAATGACAACATTGTATATAGCTTTACATATATCCCAACATAGTACTGCAGAGCATAATAGTACAGATATTAATGTATTGTTTTTCCTTTTTTTAGCAGGGTTGGTCTCTGTCCCATTCATAACCTGATGTCAGTATTTCTTCAGACTCTGAAGATGATAGTGGCCAAAGTGAGGCACAGGTGGGGGTTGCAGAATCTGTCCCAGAGGTTTACATCCCTCTTCTGCCCTCATTATCGCCATACACAGTCAGTATGCCTACACATACCCAGTCCCCGGAGGCCACAGCAATTGGACAGTTAGAGGGTGGGGACATTGAACAGGAAAGTGTGGCAACTATGGCTGCAGTGAGCATTGATACTAGCCATAACCAAAGAGCTAGTGAGGCTCCACAGAGGTGGATTGATAGGGGTGCTCATAGGAGGCCTGCTGTCCTTCCACCAGATGTTGCAGGTGCCTCATCATGGGTCACTCGGCATATGTTTTGCACCATCATGGAGGCATAGGCATGTTCCAAAAGGAACTCTAGATGAATGCTCGGGGTTATGGATGCAGCACAGTCTGACATCCGTGACTGCTTCCACAGCATCGATGATACCCTGGATTGGTTTACTGATGCAGTGGAAAGATGTTGGTCTGAGACAGATCGCAGACTATCTGTGTTGGATGCGCATTATCTGAGATGGAAAATTTGGTTGGAGTTGAGAGCAGGGCTCATGGATATAGGTCAACAACTACATCTGCTGAAAGTCCACTTGGTCATGCATAATCATGTTCCCATAATGGCAGTACATCCAGTGCTCCAGTGGGGAGTGTGCTGTCCACAGCAAGATATGGCAGGTCATGGGTTTGTGGTCTTGGGTGTTCCTGTGGAGGATACAATCCCAGAAGACAGCAGTCACCATCAGGTACTAGCACAGCTTCTGACCTTGGGCATGGATGTGCCAGGCAGAGCCAGTTCCCATGTTCAGCAATGGAAATGGTGAACTGTCAGTTCTACCATGTATTTTTCAAAGCTGTCCAACATACATACATGTAGGGCTAGCACTGTGCTTGACTGTGTTTATGTACACACTCACACACCACTTTCACAATCAGGTAACTTACAGACACACACAGCACATTTCCATCATCCATCTTATCTGATTCCCTTCCTGACTCACACACGTGGTTTCAACCTATTTGGTCAGCCTAGGCCTCCTGCACCTATACACAACACCATGTACAAGTGATGATTCCTGTGGAACATCCCTGTCATCCTCATCATCAATGCAGGGAAATTAGGTTATGTGTCTGATGTACAGGGTGACTATGTACATTACTATGTATTTCTGTAATCCATTGTTGCCTTTGACATGCCACTTGTACTGGTCACTGATATATATACTGTATGCTGACATTTGTAATGAGTAAACCACCTCATTATGTGTACCTTACATTGTATGATGCTGTGATGGCTATATACTTACACAGTGATAGGTGTCTCATGGACTTGTTTATGTTTTAGTTTCAGGATTATGTGGGTAACATCTATGGATACACAGCAACAATAAACCCATAAATGTCACAGCACAGGATGGAATGTCAGCACAGAAGAAAAATGTCTTCTGAATGGTACAGCACTATAGGTGCATGTCTCTATAGGTTCATATGTGCACAACAGGCTAACAAGGACAATAGCTTCATTCAACCTACTTATGCAACCATAATCTCTGAGAAGGTCTGATACCCTTGATAAGTGTTAGCATGGTTCTGGGAGCTAAAAATCTACAAGCTGTGGTGATGGAGATGAACCATCTACAATTTTCCTGTGTCCATTGCAAACATTTGTTCTACACCCGTTATGATTGTCTTGTTCCAGATCCCACTTTGTAACTTGCATATGTTGTGCATTACAGCAGAAGTGTGCTTCACATGCATGTGGACCCTGTTACATATAGGGTGTAGTGTCTGGGTTACATACCTGTCTCTTCAGCATGTACTATTTATACCACAGTGAAATTGCAGGTGTGTAGAACAGGTAATTATGTGTTAGTCCTGTTTTGGATATGGAGGAGGGGATACAGTGGGATCTGACACCTCCCTGTATGGCAGCCATACACCTCCTTCCAAAGCATGTAGAAGACAGACTACACATTTACGGCTTTGACATGGTCTGCATAGGACATGTTATCTACACTATGTATTGGTTTACCATGGAACTTCTGTGGCTGTTACAATTGTCAGATATGCCTGTGTAGTGGCATAGCAAAGCTGCCATTGCACTCAGTGATAGGTGTGATGAGTGCCAAATACAGTATACCAATGACAGTCTGGGATTTACATGCCATTACTTTCTCTATAGGTTGTACAAAATTGAATAAATCCCCACATCTTAATGACCAGTAAAAGTCAAAGGCTAGATCACTCTCTGTGTCCATAAGTCCGTGAGAAATGGCTCAACTGTTTGCAGTGTGCAGACAATACTATTTTTCCAGGGGTGGATGATTTCCAGAAGGATAGTACTGTGCATTCCATGGCATTTAATATTTGTCAGTGGCTCTGCCAACAACTGAATGTGTCTCAGCCCATCCTGGATAACTGTTGGTTCTGTGTGGGATTCTGTGTCATCTGATAATTTCCAATCATCTGCAAATGTAGTCAGTCAGAGTTCACTGACAGTGGCCATGACTGCAGAGAAGGGAATTGCTAAAAGGGGTACTCCATGAATAATTTCTGAGGGAAATTAACTGGCGACTGGTTTCATTGTAGTGGTGGACTACCCAATGCTATCTTCCCAGATAACGACTATCAGACAATTGGCTATCCACCAGCTGACATACTACTTTGTAAATAACCTGTGAAGTTTTTCAGCAATGCCTGATGGCCTAATATTGTCAAATGCCTTGTCAGGCTATGGTAGGTGGAGTGAGTCATATTCCACTCATCCATTGCATAGTTTAACACTCAGTGAGGTCCACCAGTTAGAGTAGGCATGATCTGCCCTTCATCAAAACAGACAGTGCTTGGTCCAGTGTCTGTAGCTGTATGACATCGCTACTGATCATTTCCATGATAACTCATTTCATGGCTTTAAGTGTCAGATGACTGAAAGATGTGGGGACAGTGCTTGACACTGCATTCTAGTTGTCCTCTGAGCAACTAAGGGTTGCAGGTACTTCCATCATATTTTCCAAGAAAATAGTCATCCAAGGTATGTGTGTCTGTACAGAGCACAGACAAATAATGGAGATAAATGTAATACATACACCCTGTAAAGGTAAGGCAGAAGGTTTTACACAGGTATTTTGCAATTGGACAGTACTCAAACAGTGTGTACTGAGAGGATGCAATTACCTTATGAAGAATGCGGAAAGCAGGGGAGTTCCCTGAGTTACTACTAATGCTGGCATCACTACTATCACAATTTCTTGGGATACCATGCTCAGATACTTTTTCTTTCAGCAGATACAAAATATTACTACAAATCTCATGATTAGAAGCAGGACACAGCCTGCTTATTCATCCACATAGTTGTCACACATCATGCAAGGTTCTATAGACTTTGCATACCCTTTTCCAGGTAGATGCTTTGATTAGCAACCTGAGCAATCATTTGACTTGTGCATGTATTATGCCTTCTGTTCCAGGGTAGATGGTATTTCACTCAGGTACTGACCAGATGATGATTAGGAGCACAGCTGCAATCTCACAATATAGTATGCAATGTCTGGTGACATAGGTGTCCAAGGTTCCTCAAACAAGCACCACAGTGGCAGTGATCCATGTTATGTGACAGTTTCAAAGCAGTTCATGCATCCTGCCCTTCAACGGCTTAATGGAGGATATCTATATGACATGGCTCTGAGACCTACTGTGGAGGAGTGGCCACCTTTGGTCAAAGTGTGTCCACCTGCAACATGCCCTAGGTATGTCATCCTGTACACTTATGTACCTGGAACATATGTCTGTGTTCCCACATCATGTCACAAAACATCCAGTTTGCTGTCTGGTTGATTGACGGGCATTGTTGACTTGCAAGACCAAAATAATGTCTGCAAAGTCGAACAAGTCCTCTGTGCATGCACAGACATCCACATCTTCACTGCAAGGAGTGCCAACAAACACTGTGTTTCAGGCTGTCAACTCAAGGGTGTAGTAGCATGACTCTAACTTTGCTGGCTTTCACAGTGTCACATCTGTAGGTATGGTATTGTGAACAAGCCTAATAACAGGATTATAGTTAATACAAGGGCCACATGCCTGACAAAGCATTGTAATCACACAACTATGTTATGGCACTCTGTCAGGTGCAGTGTTACTTTAGGGGACCTACATAAAGGTGATAACATGTTACATTTCATCATCTGTCATGACACAGCCTAATAATGGCTTGCTATGACATACACACAAGCATGACTGTATTGCTAATGTCATTATCAATGACTGCTGATGAGATGCAGAATGTGTCCCCACCCCTCTACTACTATTCCACACAAATGCAATGTGTGAGTTGTGGCTGTATTACAAACTTTGAGTCCATCATGTATCACACACCAGTCAGTAAATATGGCAATGCACATTTTGCCAACATGCACATCTCACCTTCTACTCCACCCGCATCCACATCACACAACCCTGCATGTATGGAGCTCCTTACCAGACACATTCCCAAACAATGGATATCTCAGAAAACCATATGCAAGCTCAATGCACATAATCATACCTCTGGTGACCACAGTACACATAATAGCTCATGCACCACTGTCTCACCGGTCCAACACCTGAGGCAAACTACAAAATCAAACCTATTATTCATAGGTAATTACATCATGAGACACATTGATGTCTCTGTCACCAGGCTACATATGGGAAAGGTCACATTTAGCCATCTGTGGGTTGACATGATACACCATACCACACAATGATGCAAGTCAATGAATATCAGGTAATGTAATGATGAGATCATAGTTCTTGCTGGTGTGTATGACTCAGGGCATACATCACCAGACTGTATGCAGACACATGACTGAGCTTAGACACTCTGTGTCTCTCATGGGTATGCCCATAGCTTTCAGCTGCATTTGACCCTCACCTAGGATGATGGCTCAATACACACAGAAAATGATGGATGTCAATAATTGCCTAAGCATGTTGTGTTATTCTAAGGGGATCCACTACATGTCTGCCTGGGAGGACTTGCTCAACAGACATCAATGCTTTGTCAGAGATGGTCTTTACCTGTGACATCTGGGATGTTAAGTACTGTACAAGGCTACCAACACCCCCACAGTGCATCTTATAGGCACTGTCTGGATGGAAAACTTTCTAATGAGAACACCATCTTCATACACTGTCACATTATACTGCTACATGCTAGGAGTGCAACACTAAAACCCACTCTGTGGAAGGTGTCCTCGACTTAGAATATGCAGACATTTGCTCAATCACAGACACCTGGGTAAAGGCTGTGGACAGCTTCACAGCCATACCAGACTACATGTATTTTCACATGTTCAGACCTCAAACTGACAGTGTGCAAGGTAATGCAGGTGGTGTATGCATATTCATTAAGGATGGATACACATCCAGATAGGTGAAACAATGATATTTCACAGAGACACTGCAGGTGCTATTCACTGCTGGAAGGGCACCTAATCAAGTCATTGCTAGCTGCAGGAGCACCTCCATAAATCTAGATACATGTGCTTATTTGACTCTACTTGTCTCTATCAAGATACATCAGTACATCATGGTTTGGAGTGACATTAAGTAACCGTCAACTGTATTGGTTAATCATGCTGAAGCTCACTTGCCCAAAGGTTAGTCCAAGTCATTCACTTCAATGCCCCGGACCAGTGGTGTGACATCCCCACAACAGGAGCCAACAAAGTGTATCAGGTGTTTACAATATGGGTGACCACTGAAGCTCCTCTACTGTGACGTCCTCCCTGGTGAGATCTGACCATAGATCAGTCTCATTAAAACTAAGTATAACCCCCCCCTTGCAGAAAATACAATAATAAATTTAAACAAAACAATTTACTACCTCCTATGGGATGGTTTATATAGCTTGACTGCACATCTTCCTTCAGATGGGACAGGCAAGTATGCAGAGCTCTACACCAATGCTTTATGCAGGCATCAATACAACTAGACTTGGCTGTACCTGAAAGGAGGAAAACAAGCTCCTCATGGCACAGTAAACATATCTGGTGGACAACTGCCATTAGCAGGCTGGAAAATAAGAGGTGGATACTGCTGTGTGACATTTGGAGTGAGGAAGATCCCTTAAAATGGAGGCACACCCTCCTCTGCTAAAACAAGCACATAGTGCTGTTGTGAGTTCATGCAATAACAATACATGACAAAATTATCCTCCCCTACAAAGGACAACCACAACACACAGTGTAGTTACATGTGTAACCTCAAATGACATGCCCAGATTGTCGGTTATCTTGTACTTAATGATACCACATATAATGAGTCTGCACTCATAGCTAACTTGTTGTCCCACAGGTTCTGAGTCAACTTCACTCCTCTGTCCCTACAACATGTGCTACACGACATCCCTACAACCTGCCCCATGCCTTCTATATCTACAGAGCAGGTCATAACTGGCCTCTCTATGGATATGGAGGATACACAGTATCTATTGGACATGCTAACATTCCAGGCTGTGTCCTACATGGGATTCAACAAAGATTACTAACAACATTGGGAACTCCTTGCAATCATAGTGTAACCACAGGCTGCGTTCCAGCTGACTGGACAATGGCAACTGTTATCCCCTTGCACAGTGGTGGTGCATCCAATGACCAACAGAGCTATAGACCTATTGGCCTAAGTAGCCATATCTGCAAGCCCGTGGGGCAACTCATCATGGAGTTGATCAGAAAAGCTATATGTAATCTACAAACAGTTGACTGTACACAGTTTGGATTTCTGAAAAGAAGATTATGGCTGTTAAAACTGCTGGACATGTCTGAGGCAGTCACCAAGGAAGCAGATGAGGGGACATCAGGGCATACTACCCCCTGGACTTAGCCAAGCCATGTGACTCTATCCCCCAATCAGGCATCATTGACAAAATCACTCTATAAGGCATCAAAGGTAATATCATTATAAGGGTGACTAAGTGACTCACTGATGGAGTGTATACTCAAAATAGGGGAATCCACCTCAAATAGCTAATCTGTAACCAGCAGTGTTCAACAGGGCTCATTCCTATGTTCTCTACTGCTTGGAATCCATTAAACCACAATGCAAGCAAAAACAGAATGTCTTTGGCTGACATTTGCTGATGCCTGTAAACTGTGAGCGGTCATAGAATCTTTGAGCTATGTCAATATCCGACAAGGCGGTATTGATGAACAAGTGCCTGTTGACATACTAATGGCCATAAACTCCATGAAACTATATATGAAGTATCATTTCCATTGGTAACACCTATGTTAGTGGCAAGTAGCACATCAGTAGCAACACCTGATATACATACTCATGGATGATAGACCTGGGCACACAGGCATGGCCACACAGGTTTACACCTAATACACCTAAGATCAACATGTCTCTCCAGTAGTAAGAAGGGAATCATATGTCATAATGGAGGGCACTGTCAATCAAAATTGACGTACTCATAACCTCCATGTACTCTTCCCTCAGCATGCCAATATTTGAGTGCAATGACCATTTTGTAATGTACCTTTCCAAGCACTACTGGCAATTGCACACAACACAATGGTCACTCACAAGGGAACTTCATGCCTTTAGTATCTGTCCAATGGGGATCATATGAAATAACTGTCATTATAGTCTGTGGCATATAGACTACGCAGAGGTGGTCTATCCCTTGCATACATGGCAATGTCTAACTCTGCTTGATTAGAAATGCTGCATATCTGTAGGTGGCTTGGTACATGGATTACTTACTGTAAGGACATTAACCTGGTATGTGACTTTAGTAATGCATACTGGTGGGATAGATCTGTCTAGCAGACTTTAACACACCTTTGAAACAGAATCCTGCCTAATGGCAAACAGAGCACTTTACTGGGCCTTGTTAGATGCCAATTGTATGATTGGCTGGCTAACTGTCATTTCACCACGGGACTTCTGCCTGTGTCCCTTGTGGACAGGGCAATACGTGCTGCTAGTGTAAATAATGGTAAGAACTTGTCTAGGATTGTAAGGGCTCTAGGGGCATTAGGCTACTAAAGTTCAAAGATACTATGATTCCATAAGCTAATATAAAATTATGTAATAGCTACACACATGAACCTGGCTACATTGAGGATAACACCACTTCCAATTAATGTTTACAGGACACTGCACAGCACATGCACACACACACTCCAAGTTGGCTGCAAGTAGATTAGAACACCTATCTATATAATGGTACACACTGCACATCACACTATGTAACACACAGACCACACCTCAAGTCTGCTGTTGCTGTCTCATTAGGATATCTTATGCTTGATGACATCATCAGGACTCATTATGATCAGGCATTTGGAGGCCCACATCACCTGCTATAACCAAAATACTGCAAAACACTAACTTGTTCTAAGTCACTGAGGTGATCATATGTATGTCATACAGAAATACACAAACACACACACACACACACACACACACACACACACACACACACACACACACACACACACACACACACATACACAGTGGGTTGCAGTCAGATTAGAACCCCTCCTTATCTAGTCTTAACCCACTTAGGTTCTTAACCTTAAATTATATTCTCTTCCTGCTTTCTCCCTTTTCACTATACTAAAAAAAAATTGCTAGAATCTCCTTGTGTTCTGATGGGATGTGCTTCTCAGCTGATAAGTATATTGTTTGGACCTTTTTAACTGTTCAGAGTTGAATAAAATAATAATTGAATTCAGTTCAGAGTACAGTTTGAATAAATTGCATTTATTTAAACTGTATTTGCTCTAATATTGCTACACACTGAAGCATGCTAGCTTGCACTGCACTTGAATTCTTTTTAGTGCTGTTTTAGCTGCCTTTCTGTAAAAAAAAATTCTAAGCTTGTTTCCTGCCTTTCCTGTAACTAGTCTAGTCCAGATACAGATTTGCTGTATCCAGGACTGTTTATAAGCTTCTGAGCCCGCTAAGTCTTTCTGTATTGGAGGGGAAGCCTTCTAGCTTATCATTGGGAATGGTAAGCACTAGGTAGCTTACCTACCAAAAAAGGAGCAGTTTCTGGTCCAGAAATTGTAGTTATTGGCCGCTTGTGCAGTTTTTCCATCTCTCTCAACTTTTCTGATTTAAAAGCTAACTTTTGAGCTTGTTTCCTACTTTTCCTCTAACTAGTCTAGTCCAAATAAAGATTTGTTGTATCCAGGACTGTTTGCAAGCTTTTGAACCCCCCAAGCCTTTCTGTGTTGGAGGGAAGCCTTCTAGCTTATCAGTGGGAGTGGTAAGCACTAGGTAGACTATCTACCACAAGAGGAGTGTTTTTTATTGGCTGTTTGGGCAGTTTTTTCCATCTCTTTCAACTTTCTGATTTAAAAGCTTGTGTTTGCGTTTGTTTCCTCCCTATCCTGTAACTAGTCTAGTCCAGATACAGATTTGCTGTATCCAGGGCTGTTTGCAAGCTTCTGAGCCCCCAAGTCTTTCTGTGTTGCAGTGAAGCCTTCTAGCTTATCAGTGGGAGTGGTAATCACTAAGTAGCCTATCTACCACAAGAGGAGTGGTTTCTGACCCAGAAATTGTTGTTATTGGCTGTTTGGGCAGTTTGTCCATCTCTTTCAACTTTCTGGTTTAAAAGCCCACGTTTGTGCTTTTCCTGCCTTTCCTGTCACTAGTCTAGTCCAGATACAGATTTGCTGTATCCAGGACTGTATGTAAGCTTCTGAGCCCCCAAGCCTTTCTGTGTTGGAGGGAAGCCTTCTAGCTTATCAGTGGGAGTGGTAAGCACTAAGTAGCCTATCTACCACAAGAGGAGAGGTTTCTACTCAGAAATTGTAATTATTGGCTGTTTGGGAGGTTTTTCCATCTCTTTCAACTTTCTGGTTTAAAAGCCCACGTTTGCACTTTTCCTGCCTTTCTGTAACTAGTCTAGTCCAGATACAGATTTGCTGTATCCAGGACTGTATGTAAGCTTCTGAGCCCCCAAGCCTTTCTGTATTGGAGGGAGGCCTGCTAGCTTATCAGTGGGAGTAGTAAGCAGTAGGTAGCCTATCACAAGAGGTGTGGTTTCTGGCCCAGAAATTGTCATTTGTTGGCTATTTGGGCAGTTTTTCCATCTCTCTCAACTTTCTGGTTTAAAAGCCAACTTTGCACTTATTTCCTGCCTTTCCTGTAACTAGCCTAGTCCAGATACAGACTTGCTGTATCCAGGACTGTTTGTAAGCTTCTGAGCAAAGCCAAAGTCTGGTCTTCAATGTTTCCCTTACCTACTAGTTCTCTCCTCTCCTGCACTTTTGCTAGCTTATTAGTCTAGCACTTTACCAGACTTCTTCTAGCAATTATTGTAGCACACAAAAGTGCCACCAACACTAAATATTCTACAAGGAAACAGATCCAGTACTTATTATTAATGCCCACTCCTCCAGGCATGTCTAAAGGTCAGTTCCCTGTGCTTTCTCCTATTAACCTGGTGAACTTGGGCATCCTGAGGCAATGCAGCAACTGCCTCATATACACTGAAAACTCACTCCTCTTACCTCCCAGTACTCAGAGATGTGAGAGATGCACTTATATATCCAAACTGGAAGCCATGTACTCTCCAGCCAAGACCTGAATAGCTAGTCAAGAGGAGAAGGTCAACACTTGCACAACACCACATTGAATGCATAGCCATCCAAAATACACACCATGATTGCCTTCACATAAAAACACAAACCACACACCCATCTTCATGGAGGCCCTCAATAAAAATCTACCCAAATAGCAGAGACCTCCAAGGCAGAAACACACTCGACCACCACAACACAACACTAATCATGAGACACATAACTCTCCTAAACAGTGTACCACTCAACCAAAGCCTATAAGGCAAAAGAGCATGCCCAACACACTAGTCATAGGTGACTCAATAGTGAGGCACACTGATGCCCCACTCACTAGGTTGAATAAGGAGAAAGTAACAATCAGCTGTCTGTCAGGTGCCAGGATCCACCACATAATGAACACACTCAGGTCCCTCAACAACAGGTACAAATATGACTTAATCATTGTACATGTGGGTGTGAATGACCTGAGATGTACCACCCTGGACTACATGAAAAGAGATATGAAGGAGCTCTCAAATTATGTAGCCCAGGCAGGTATGACCCCAGCCCTGAGCAGCATCCTACCTTCACCCAGAATGATACCACAGTACAAACAGAAAATTATTGATTAAAAAAAATGGCTTTTCTGGTGTCATTCTAAGGGGATCCAGTATCTGTCTGCCTGGGATGACATGAATGACAGCCTTCAATGCTTGCCAGAGATGTCCTGCATCTGTCACCCCTGGGCTTTCAGATACTAGCCAAGGCTCTTGCCACCCATATAGTGCCTTTTTTAGTCGATATTCCAAAGACCAAATTACCACTGTAGCAGCTAGAAACAACTGCTATCTGAGGGCCATGCTGCTCAACACTAGAATTCTAAATCTCAAAATGCACTTGCCTGAAGCACTCCTTAAAATGGAGAACATTAACATTTGTGCTGTAACAGAGACCTGGTGAAGGCAGCAGAAAGCACCCCTACACTACCACTCTATAACTCTTTCCACACCTTTTGGACCCAGAACTTGGACCGAAGCTCCAAAGGTGGGGGTGTTTCCATATTTATAAAGGATATACACACCTCCAGACTGATAGCCCAACATAATGCATCAGAGATACTACAGGTGCAGCTAACATTGGGTAAGACAGTGATTCAGGTCGTAGCCTGCTATAGGTCCCCAACCATGTCCCAAGACTCACACAGCACATTTCTTAGCACCCTGGAGAATATTAGGGTCCAACCTAACACTCTCATACTAGGCAACTGCAACTACCCCTCCATTAACTGGGAAAATTACTCATGTGCCAATACACTTGCCCAACATTTACTGGAGTTCATTAATTCCAATGCCCTGGAACAACTTGCTCTTACCCCACTAGAGGTTGCAAAACCCTTGACCTGGTCATTTCTAACATGAACAACCATTGCTCTACTCCAATAAACAGCTCCTCCCTTGTTAGATCTGGCCACAAACTAATCAACTTGGAAATCCACATCCCTTCCACCCCCCCACCGCAAAGGTAACCACCATGAAAAACTTCTCCAAAGCTAACATTGGGCTCCTAAAAACAGAGGTGGCTAGCTTCACTGCACCCATGCAAATGGAGAATAATTGTATGACCACCGAATCATACACCAATGCATTGTATGAACACATACACAAATGCATGGATCTCACCATACCCAGTAAAAACCAAGATGCTCTCCTCCAAAAAAAGGAAGCCAATCTGGTGGTCTCCTGCCGTGAACATACTCTACAATAGCTGGAGTAAACTGATGGGGAATATGGTGAAATCCCAAGACTGGAAAAACTCTCTTATCAGCTTCAACAAAAAGTTGATATCCCTCACCAAATCCCATACAGCTAGCTATGAAAACAGAATTGCAGCAGGTAGAAAAGACAACCACAAGGCCTTCTATAGTTATGTAAAGAATCTCTGCGGCAATACTAAGATTTGCTCTGAGGTACTGCACAATGGTACCCTCCTATACCGAGCCAACAGATATTGCCAATATAGTGATTGACAGATTCAGTGCCAACTTTACCCCTCTCATCCCCCCCAAAGAACCAATCACAATACCAGTAGATTGCCATCACCCAGTATTACTGCTGCACAGGTTAAAACAGCACTGCCCAAGGCCAAGCATACAGGTTCTATGGGACCTGACAATATCCCTGGCTGTGTTCTACATGAACTACAGAGTGAACTGGTACTTCACCTGTGTGCCCTGTTCAATCACAGCCTCACCTCAGGCTTTGTCCATATCAAATAGCGCACTGCTACAGTCATCCCTCTTCACAAAGGAGGAGCAACTAGAGACCCTGGGAACTATCGCCACATTAGCTTGATGAGTCTGATATGCAAAGCTATGGAATGCATCATCATGGACCTAATAAACAAGGATATGGGGAATCTCAAAACTCTGGATCCCACACAGTTTGGTTTTGTGAAGGGTAGATCATATCTGCTCAACTTGGTCAACTTCTTTGAGTCAGTCACCAGAGCTGTGGGTGAAGGCAAGGTGGTTCATACAGCCTATCTTGGTGTGGCTAAGGCCTTTAATAGCATTTCCCACTCAAGAATCATAGAAAAACTCACTAAGCTAGGCATCAACCCCTATATCAATTGGTGGGTTGCAAACTGGCTCACAAGTAGAACCCACAGTATGAAAGTAGCTGACTCCAAGTCAGACTGCTGATGTGTCACAAGTGGAGTCCCACAAGGTTTGGTCCTGGGTCCTCTCCTGTTTGGTACCTACTTCTCTGAAGTCCTGGCCAACTCGAAGGGACTCTGGCTGACAAAGTTTGCAGACAATTGAAAGTTGGGAGCTATTATTAACTTCCCAAATGATGTTGACATCCTACAGAATGGCCTCACTGAAACCAACAAGTGTTGTCAGAACCATGGCCAAAAAGTGTGTCATCATTCCATTTGGGAAAAACCTGGTTCCCATGTATTCCCAAACTGATGGTAGTCCACTGAACACAGAAGGCATTATAAGAGAACTGGGAACACAGGTTGACAGCAACTTCTCTTTTGATCACCACATTGCCACTGTGGTCAGAACATCCTTCTATGTGGCACATCTCATTACTAAGCATTTTGCATCCAGGAAGAAAGACATCATTGTCCCCCTCTACTCTTCCTTCATTAGGCCAATGATTGAGTACAATGCCCCATTTGGCATTTACCTCATTAGACACCTGCAGCAACTGGAGAGGCCGCAAAAGTACCTCACAAAGAGGATTCTATACCTTAAACACTTGTCCTATATGGGCAAACTTAAAAAACTCCAAGTTTTCTCTGTCTCATATCACCTACTTAGAGGCAATCTCTGCTTGACTTACAAAGCCATGTCTGACCCAGCTGTGTTAGAATCACTACATCGAACAAAATCCCAATCCCTCCACAGCACATGCTCAAGGGACATCAAGCTCATTACTACAATCAACAGAACGCTCTGGAGGGACAGGCTCATAACCCAGAGACTGCCTATGCTATGGAATAGACTTCCCATACATGTCAAGCAGAGCACCTCGCTGATCCTCTTCAAGAGAGATCTTGATGAGTAGAGGGGAATTAGAAAATTCACCCCGGGGATAACTACAGTGGCTCTACTCGACAGAGGCACTGGGAACTAAGTTTGGGTGGCTCAATGCCAGGGTAATCCTATGGCTA
>NC_056725.1:1590400787-1590435787 GCF_019279795.1 Protopterus annectens
ATAATAAATATTTCATTCAATATATTTGCTTTACAATCAGTAATGTCTACGTCATCACTGCCACATGGGTACCATGCCCACGCGAACCTGTTAAGCTATGCACCACACTATGCAGCATGGCTTATACAACAGTCAATATTAATAATTGAATACATCCAGTTTTAATGATTTGCTGCCTACATCATCACTGTCCCCTGAGAGATCTTTCTGCTGAACATGCTCAGTGATGTAGCATGCCTCACAAACATGTGAACTGGAGCTTAAAAGAGCCTGGAAGTGACAGGACACCCCCCACACACACACTGATATCAGCCACATCCTTTATAAACATCAGCATGGTCTAAGAGCCTACACAAAGTGGATGTGCGGAAACAATTAGTCCTTTTTGCTATTCCAAAAATCCACCTCATTTGCATACTTATCCATGCTGACATCCTGGAAACTACATGGTTCATAGCCATATGACCTTAGCAACAGCAGCAATGCACCATTGTATGGACCTGATGCAAGGTCCTATAATAAATTTCTGTCAAATATTATAAAATCCTTTTTACCTCTGTCAACCACTGTACATAGCACAGACATGCCAAGATTATTAAAAAAAGAAAATTATTAATTTAAATTATTCCCTTCCTCTTTCTGGCATCCACAATAATAGTTTTGCTCATATGTGTATGCAGTATGACATTTTCAGGTGATTTATATCCATATTTCTACAGTTTTACATCCCCTTTTGTCTGTGTAGACATCTGTGCATGGAATTGTTCCACGTACATGCTGAAACAGAATCTGCACAGAAGCCTTTCTGTTTGTTGGATCACTCAACCTGCCTCATTTGCATGAGATTCACCTGCTTATGAGGTGATTTGCATGCCATGGAATTTTTCTAGTTTGCACATGCATGTGTGCTGCTAAGCAGCTCTTACTGAATCTAAAAATGTTGCCTACATGAAAAAAAAATCATGTAGGCTTTATTTAATTGCTCCCGTGGTGTTTTCAGTTGAGAGACCTTTTCATTGCATAGTCTAATTTTCATTTATGTGTGTGTGTGTTTTTGTTAACTATGCTATATGTGTTTCAATTCAACTTACGCCTTTTTCTAAAAATGTCTTTTAAGTATCCAAGGCTGTATTCCCTGGAGATACTACCCAGCCACCGTAGTTGATTGCTTTTTCCAATATCTGTAAACCACGATATGGCTGCAAGAAACCAAAGAAACAAATCTGTCCAATTGAGCACCCAAATGAGAGAACATCAGCCTACATCGTAATTTCTTTTCTAATATCTGCCTTGGATAATTTATTAAACTCTTCTCAGACTCCAATAATTATGTTCTTAGATAGTTACAATTCATGCATACAGGAAATAATTGAGGAACATAGCCCAGTTTCCCAATTTCCCCAAAGAATTTGCTGGTTAAGTGACTTGCTCAGAGCCACAAAGCATGCAAAGGGATGTCAAGGGAATTAAACTCTAAATTACAGGAAGTACTTTGCTGCCTTACCTTCTGTGCTATCAGATTACACTGTGCTAAATGTCAAATCTATGCTTATCAGCTTTAATTAAGTTTTTCCATTTTGCTTTGGCAATGCAATGTATAATGGCTTGTTTATTTATTTATTTAACATTTGTTGACCAGGTATGTCAGACCAACCAAGAGCCCATTTTCAGCTGAGGCCTAGGGAGGAAAGCTCCACACAGAATACAGAGTAATGCATTACAGCACATAAATCTAGAGACAAGTTATAATTACAATATAGTACTTAGTAAAATAGGCAACAGTGGATACCTAGAGTCAATTAAAATTATGACATATAAATTTTGGGTCTATATTATGTAATTAAATGCACTGAATTGCAAACGCTATATAATCGACCAATAATCCCCGAAAACCCAAAATGTCGAACACACAGATCAGTGCTTTTTTCCCAGGGAAAAAAAACGCTGATCCATAAAATAAATAAATAAATCTAAATAAAGTGGGGGGGGGGGTTCACCCCCCCACACACACCCCCTTACTTAAATATACCAACTCCGAGATCGCACCACAGTGGAGGAAATGGCAAAATCCCAAAAATAGCCCAGTGATTTTTTTTTTTTCCCCTAGGAAAAAAATCGTTATGTGCTTTCGGCATTTTGCCATTTCGCGCAATGACGTTCGACTAAACAGCATTCCCAAGTCATTGTGTTCGCTAAAATAATAGGGACCATAAATTTGAATGTGTTGCAGGCAGTTAAGTACTTGATACATGAAGCCAGTGGAGGTTGTTTAGGTCATACATTGATTTCCAGATAGAGTACACGGTAGAACAGGGCTCACAGCTGAGTGGTAGTGTAAAAAAAAAATACTGTGAGCAAGAAGACAAGACAAGTTGGGATAGGGCTACAAAGATGGGACATCTGAATAGTAAATTATGATGAGCTGAAGGTATCAGGCAGTTTAGGATGAATGACTGAGTGAATAAAAAGAATAAGAGGTGAGGAGTTAGGTTGGACTGAGGCAGGAGCCAGACCATGAGTCAAGTAATGTTTCATTTAGTGCTTTTTTGAAGTTGTGAGCATTGGAGTTAGTTCTGATGAACAGGGGGAGTATGTTCCAAGCCAAGGCAACATTGTAGCTATGCAGCTTATGACCTACTGATCTTTTGGGCTCATAGAGTTGTAAGAGAATCTGGTCCGAGCTTCAGAGAGAAAGCTTAGGAAAATATAATGAAATGAGGGAAGAGATGGGGGGAAAGGAGTTAGGTTTGTGGAGGATGGAGTGAGTGAGGAGCAGTTGGGGTAGTAGGAGCTGCTAGGGAAATGTAAGACAGTTTAGGGAACTGAGGGATAGGCAGTGGTGGGAGTTGTAAGGTTGGTGAGTAGCAAATCTAGAAATTTTGTTGTAGATGAGTTCTAGTTTAGTCATTAAGGAAGTTTGCAGGTTGGTTAAGATTGGAGAGGTGTAGAATAGACTGGGATGAAGGTAGGGATGGGCAGAAGAGAGTCTAGAGTACTTGGTAAGAAATTTCTTGTTTCAGTAGAGCAAGCCCAGTTTCTGATTAGTCTTTTTTATACAGTTGTGGGTGTGTAGATCAAATTAAGTTGGTTGTTTATTATAGCTCCCAGGAGTTTGGTGTGTGTTTCAACATTAATTACTGTGTTGTTAAGTGATGTGATGGCAAAGAAGGATTTTTGATGAGAAAGAAATTTGGGGAGGAATAAGAGAAGTTTGGTTTTCTTGGGATTAAGTATGAGTTGGTTGTCAGTTAACCGGGTTTTGACTCAGTTGAAGGACATTTGGGTAAGCGTGTGTAAGCGTGAGAGATTGTCAGAGCTAGGGATGATAGCTGAATCATCTGCATATTGAATTAATGTAGAGTTAGAGCAGAAAGTGTGTAGATAGTGAAGATGTTAAATAGAAGTGGTCCAAGAATGGAGCCCTGAGGTACTCCTGCATTAACATGGAGGAAGGGAGAGAAGGAAGTAAGCCATTTGACAGACTGCTGTCTGTTAGAAAGGTAGCCTGAGAGCCATTTAAGAGTGGAGTTAGAGAGACTAAGATCAGGCAGTTTGGAAAGAAGTTGTGGGTGGGAGACAGTGGCAAAGGCTTTTTAAAGGTCTAAAAATAAGCAGGAGACATGTTTATTGTTGTCTATAGCCAGAGAAACGGTGTTTGTGAAGGAAATTAGAGCAGTAGTCATGATATGATTGGTGAGAAATCCATGCTGAGTGGGAGTGGGTAGTGTTTCTTACAAAAAGGTAGTCAAGGAGCTGCTTATGTATACATTTTTCAAGACATTTTGAGAGAGGGGCAGTATAGCTATGGGTCTGTTGTTAGAAAGGTCAGTGCAGTGTCCTCTGTTGTGGATTGAAATAGTATATAATTTCTTAAAGATGCTGAGGACAGTGGATTCTTGAATGGATTGGTTGGTTAGGATGGAGATAGGAAAGTATTGAGCTTGCGGCAAACTTTAGAAAGAAGGGTGGTAAGCTATCAACTGATGGAGAGCATGAATTTAGTTTTTAAGAAGAGATCTAATGTATGCAGTGGAAACATTTAAATGTAAAGACATTTTTATAGCCTGAGCAGGGGATGGAGAGGTTGGAGGTGGGGATTACTCTGTGCTAATTTACTGACAAAGTCAATGAAGTAAGAATTAATAACTGTGTCAGTTTCTATAAGAGAGTTGTTTGGGCAAGAGTAAGGTATACTGGGGTTATAGGATTGTTGTAGGATTTTCCCAAGCTAGATTCTTATATGTAATTCTTGAAGGTATTTATTAATAATAATAATAATAATAATAATAATAATAATAATAATAATAATAACAATAATAATAATAATGTTTTTCCCATTATTATATATCCCAGTTTTCATGACTTTTTTACCCAAGACATCTAAACTATATGCAATCATTGGATATATTTTTGCACACAGGCAATCAAGTAGGGGTATCAGGAAGTTCCACTTAGCCCAGCATACTATCTACTCAGAGAAAGGCATATCATGTTTTCTTCATGTTAGTTTATTTTAATGAACTAAACAGTTCTTTGTTGTTGAGAGAACAATGCCATAATGGGTTTATGTTGGCACTTTCTCCAGAATTCATTTAACCAGTTTGACTTCAACACTTTTAAACATTTTAAGTTTGACTTAAACATTTTTTTTCTCTTCTTGACATTGCATACTATCAATTTTGATTTGCTGACATTTTATCTTAAATTATACAAAACATATCAAATGACTTATTGTTTCTTCACAGTCTCTTATGAAGTTGCTAAAATAACCAGGTACTCATCCAAGTGTAATGCTAAACATTCTGAAGTTAAGTTTTCTGGGGGGAAATCTCTGCTTATATTATTCATTTTGTAGGAAATTTGGTCTATCTATACTCACACACACACACGCAGACACACACACACACACACACACACACACACACACACACACACACACACACACACACACACACGTGTGTGTGTGTGTGTGTGTGTGTGTGTGTGTGTGCAGATAGATAGTTGGAAATGCCTTAGCATTGCATATTTTTTCAGGAATATATATATATATATATATATATATATATATATATATATATATATATATGTGTGTGTGTGTGTGTGCGTGAGTGTGTGTGTGTGTGTGTGTGTGTGTGTGTGTGTGTGTGTGTGTATGTATATATATATATATATATATATATATATATATATATATATATATATATATAGCTAGATAGTTGGAAATGCCTCAGCATTGCATATTTTTTTCAGGAACAACTGTATTAATTGCTTGTCTTAATATATATTAAAACATGTGAATTGCCATGGTACTCAGACATAGCATTGTCTGATATATTTGACCTGTTAAATTGCTTAGTTAGATTTCCTTTCTTTGTTATTTTTATTCACAATAATACTGACTTATACAGTGTCTCTGTTATGTGCATTATTTAATTCTATATTAAGCCCATTCAGCATTATCTCTCATAATTCTATACTATTTACACTGACAAATGAGAAACTCACTTTCAAAAACAGTAGATAAAGAGAGGGAGAGAGGGAGAGAGAGAGAGAGAGAGAGAGAGAGAGAGATTCTTTCCAACCCTCAATGTATTTTTCTAGCAAATATTTTAAGACCAGACAGGTATCTGCTTTATCTATCTATCTATCTATCTATCTATCTATCTATCTATCTATCTATCTATCTATCTATCTATCTATCTACCTAATCTATTTATTAATTTTGAAGATCAGGTAGAATGACTTGGATGCAATGGATTTTTCTCTACTGATTTTTGAATTCCTTCAAAATGAGGGATGAAAAAGGTTAAAGGTTAACAGCTGATACATTTTCTGATGTTCTCTACTGCAAGTTTGTAGACTATACATGTAATTCAATCTTTATATGATTCTGTAAAGACTATTTTAGGCAGTATTTAAACTGACCTGATAATGCTTCACCCTAAGAGACTGAATACATTTAATAACGTTAGTTTCAAATCCCATCTGGACTATTTACCTCCCCTATATTCAACTTTACAGTGTACTTTTTTATGTGAAACTTAGCACAAACCTTTTCCTCCAAAGGCGAAAAATGTAATTAATGACTACATAGGCTTATTCCTGCTCCAAGGGTTTCTCTGCAGGAGGTTGAGAGGAATTTCCTTGAGCCTGAAGAAAAAGTGCTAAATGCTGATTGCTGTTTTCCATATGAATTAATTGGTGGTTTGATTTCTAAAACTGTGGCAGCACTGTTTTATTTATTTTTGAAGAATTCTCCCTTCTTTAAGTTGGTGCAACCATACAGTTGTTATGCATAAGCTCATGAGGGGTTGACCCCTGCAAAAATGCTTAAAGTTGATTTTTTCATCCTTCTGTGTTTCAGTCATTATTTTTTGACATTTCATCTGCTCATTAGTATAAAGATCAATGTTTCATTGTACAGTGTGCTGCAAGAGGTGACCAATACCAAGGATAAGACTTTCCTAAAACATCAAGCTTATACAAATTGCTGTATATTAAATAATGATTTATACCATGCACAATTACAACTAAATATAGACAGTATCTAAAACTTCTCCTTACCTACTCTACTTTTAATTTTTTCTGCTCATAATCTCAAGCTATATGAATACTCGGACATACATAATGCTTACAAGACTAGAACTATAGACTCTGCATATCTGCAGTTTTGTACCTATTTGTTCACATTGACTTGTATGCTATTCCCTGAATTCTTTTACATTCAGAAAGTTGTGCATAGCAGCTTGAATGATATGTATTATTATTATACTGGTACTTAATGATCTGTATGATATTTTCTTAAACAGTCGTACATAGCAGAATTGTGGTGCCAGCTCATTTTTGCTGCATCTAATACAAATATGAATAAGTATAGACAGAAAATAAGGAAGAAACAAAGAAATAATCTTAATTATAATCATATAGAGAAAATAAGTCAGAATATATCTATTTTATCATGGAATATTTTAGGTTTATTGGAAAAAAAGACAGAATTCAAAGAGAATATAAAACATTTGTAATAATACATTTGTAAGAAACTTTATGGCAGAAAATGTCTACTTTTGATCTATAAAATTATAATGTTAATACAGTTCCAGTTTTTAGGAATAGGGTATAGATGTCCAAAGAGAAAGAGAGAGAGATCTACTTGAAATGAAAAATATTATAGCAAGGCTAAATAAAAAGTTAGTTAGAACAGCAAGTTAGTTTCTTTACCATGAAATTGTATTACACTCCCCAGCATTCACGAATCCTCCATGTAAGAGTAGAAGAGGCTTACATGGAAACGCCAGTGTAAGAATAAGACGGCAGCGCGCCATGCATATTAATGACGGCACACTGCCTCAACACCAAGGCTAACATGGAACATGCACGAGTGTAGGGGGCATGTCGGACTGCCGAGCAGTCCAAAAATCCACACCCCTGTAAGTATCACAATAGGGAAATGTCAACAGACATGAATGAGTCCACTCAAATGTGTACATACACAACACTACACTACACTCCCCCACATTGTAAACCCCAGTGCAACAACAAAATATAAAGGTTTTAACTTTTTTTTTTAGCATTCCCGATATAGCTGCCCGTATTTGAGCATGTTTGCGCATGTTTGCCCATTGCTTACCTACAGTTAGCAGTAAGCCATCGAAAAGGATAATAAGAAACGTATATGCTAATTAAGCAAAATAGCAATAGCGTAGTGGTAAAACCCGCGCACTAACAGGAGGCATTCCCGGTTTGAGTCCCACCACACACCTTTTTATTTTCTACTGCAAATCCGTATATGAAAAGAATTCCTTCCATTTACCAATGAAATTTTAGTAAAAAGCATTTAAATGGTCTATGTAGTAGTGAACAAATTTTATATATATATATATATATATATATATATATATATATATATATATATATATATATATATATATCTATAAGAAAGTGAAATAGTAATGCATACTGATGAATGCAGAAGTAATGTATATTAAGTAAATTGAAGCACTGCTAAGCAAAGTTTACCAGTATTAAGCACATTTCAGTATAATTGCTCATAGCTTAGCAGTGCTTTAATTAGTGCAATAGCTTTGTGCGGAGCTGCGCATCATGCCAACTAGCGCAAACAGAACATGTGTGCGCATAGCTGTGCACTGCGCTAACCAGCGCAATGTCAGGCAACATAGAGCAACATCGGGCAATGTAGAGCAACATCAGGCAACGTAGAGCAACATAGAGCAACGTCGGGCAAAGTCGAGCAAAGTCAGTAAAACATAGCCACACCTCCTAGCCAGTCTGGCAAGTAGTGAAATAAAAAGCAATGATAGGTCTCAAACCTGGGATACTGTGCACCATAATCATAGTACTGAACCACTAAGCCATGACATCTTTACATAAGTATGCACTTTCAACACACATATACATATCAATGTAAGTTTACCCATTGCTAAGCAGGTGTACCTTCAGCTGCGTTTTTTCAAAACTAGCCAATCACCAAAAAGTGCAGGAAATGATGCATATTTAAGCTCCATAGGCAGGAATACTATCCATAACTGGTTGTAGCTCCCATCTGCAGGCAGCAATGGCTGGTGCTGGAGAGGTCTCTCTTTTTTGAGCTCAACATTGGAGCATTGAGGAGTCAAAAAGCACCTGCCGATGAGCGGGGTAGGGCCTACATCAACCGCAAGGGCTTCCACTCCATCAACTTCCAGGTCATGTGCGATGCCCAGGGCATAAGAATGAATGTGTGTGCTGGCTGACATGGAAGCTACCATGATTCCCATATCTGGCATCTGACGCAGCTGTATCAGACATTTGACAATGGGGACATCCCTGACGGTCAACTAGTGGGGGATGCTGGATACGCACTGGAGCTGTGGATGATGACACCCATCAGAAATGCACACACACCTGAACAGGAATGCCATAATGAGGCACACGCACAAACACGAAATGTAATCGAGCATGTGTTTGGGCTGCTTAAGTCATGGTTCCAGTGCCTGGACACATCTGGTGGAGTCTTGCAGTACTCACCAACTACATGTACTCAAATAGTCATGGTTTGTGCTATGCTACATAATATGATCCTGCAAAAACAGATGCAGCAGGAGTAGCATAGGGCCGGGCCAAACAGCCCCCCACCATTGCCATGACCATCACAAGCAGAGTGTGACTCGGAGGAGGAACAACCTGAGCCTGCCCCAGTAGGCAGAAGGAGGTGTGCCCAGTATGCTTTGGCCTTGGCAATTAGGCAACGCATAGAACATACACTGGCTCAGTAGGAACCCTGGAAATGGTACCGCTCTCTGACTCGCACATATAGAAAAAGGGATGCCTAACTTGACACTACCTGTTTTCAAACATGTATAGAGAGTGTACTATGTGCATCCAACATAAGCATCCCTGCAGCACCACCTGAGGCATGATTGCCATGTTTTAAGCAATATTAAGCAGTGCTAAACAGCTTTTACCACTATTTAGTATATGTAAACAAAATTGCACACACTAAGTAGCACAACTTTGGGCAATGTTGAGCAAAATTGGGCAACGTTCAGCAATGTTGGTTAATGTTGAGCAATGTTGGGCAAGTTCTGTCAAAGTTGGGCATAGTTGAGCAAAAGCAGGTAAACATGCTCATATTTGCTTTACTGGTTCTTAAGCAGTCTGGTCTACCCAGTATGAAAATATAAAGCAGTGACAGTCCTCAAACCCAGGATACTGTGCACTACAGTCACAGTACTGAACCACTAAACCATGACAGTATTTCACTGGTCAGCTTGTATGAAGAAATGTTGATAAGTCTATGCAAAGTGTCTCCTGGTAACCCTGCAGGCACAGCATAATCCCTGTAGAGTTATGACACAAAGGTGAGCCTGCAGTAAAAATACAACTTGATTTTCAACACACATATAGTATAAATGTTAATATTCAGAGTGTTCACACACGTCAACAAATGTAGTGGACTTCAGACAGCAACATACTGAAAGGTCACACTGGGCATGCTCACACACTTGAATAAATGAGGCAAACGTCAGGCAACAACATACTGAAAGGCCAAACTGGGCATGCTCACACACTTAGGCCATGTCTGAGTACAGCAGTGGGCCACACATATCTGACAGTTGCATATGTTAACCCAGGAACCTCTCACTATTCACCAATCCTGCCTTGCGCACACAGTTATATGACAACAGACACATATATAATATATTGGAACCCTGTCATAATCAAATATGTACTACAGATAATTAGGTTGATCATAGAAAGTGGAAAAGCAAAGAAGATAAAAAAAACCTGAAATCAGCATCATCAATAAACAATGTGCACTCTAAACATTATCCAGTCCAGGTTATGGAAAGATTATCTGCAAAGGGGTCCATACAGAACCATGACACTTCCTTCAGCTATGTCATAAATAGCAATGTACACTCATATATGTCCTGAGTCAGGGCCAACTGTAAATGACTGACAATGCCAACATCCTGTCAGACAGGCCCATACATACATACCCACCTCCCACTGACAAAAGGCCCTGTCATCATATCAGGAGATATCACATGTAGAATGGATAAACAGCTCCTTCCAAAGTTGAAAACATGGCATCAATTGGATTACATTGTTTCCCTATATGTGTCATAAGTGAACTTCAGAACAAACAGACCCTGCACCTGAACAGTCTGTTGAGCCTCACCCTCTCTACAGGATATGAAACTGTTGAATGGGTTATAGCAACATATGGCACACTACACAAGTGTTGGTGCAAAACAGACCATGGGAACTATAGTCTTATAAGCCTATGAAGTCTGATCTGCAAGGCCATGGAGTCCATCATGATTGAAGTCATAAACAGAGCTATTGGAAGCCTACAAACACACAACCCTACCAACTTTGGTTTGGTCATGGGCAGATCATGGTTCCCAAACCTGCTAGACTGTTGGCAAGGCAGCCACCCAGGACATACATCAATGAAATGAGCTACACACATCCCACATAGACTTTGAATAGCCCTTTTCCAACATCACAGACACATGTCACATCCACAAATTCAACAACCTGTGCATAAATATGTATTGTCATCTGAAGGATTGGCAACTGGGCCACAGATAGATCACACAGGGTAAGAATTGTGGAGTCCTGTTCAAGTTGGTAACACCTGCTGTCCCCCATGGCTCAGTCCTGGGATTGCATAAAACAAAGTGTACACACATTACCATGTCTACTCTGATGATGTCAGCATCCTACAAATATAGCAGTGGAAATGAAAACTCTCAGTAAAGCATATAGTGTGTCGTGTTAATGCGTATCTCACTAGTATTATAACATAGGTAGGGGTTTGAATCCTGCAATTGCTGAGTTTGTGTGTGGGAGTATATATCTGTGTAATTTCCTTAGTGCCCTTTTTTGGAGACTAGGAAAACACCTTAAAAGTGTTATATCCCTCTTTGGCAAGTCTGATGATGTCAGCATCCTACAAATACAGCAGTGGAAAAGAAAACTCTCAGTAAAGCATATAGTGTGTTGTGTTAATGTGTATTTCACTAGCATTATAATATAGTTAGGTAGGGGTTTGAATCCTGCAATTGCTGAGTTTGCGTGTGGGGGTATGTACCTGTCTAATTTCATTTGAGAGGAGTGCCTTTTTGGAGACTAGGAAAACACCTTAAAAGTGTTATATCCCTCTTTGGCAAGTCTGATGATGTCAGCATCCTACAAATATAGCAGTGGAAATGCAAACTCCCAGTAAAGCATGTAGTGTGTTGTGTTAATGCGTATCTCACTAGTATCATAACATAATTAGGTAGAAGTATGAATCCTGCAATTGCTGAGTGTGTGTGTGGGGGTATGTGTCTGTATGATTGTCTTTGAGAAGAGTTCCCTTTTTGGAGGCTAGGAAAACACCTTAAAAGTGTTATATCCCTATTTGGCAAGTCTGAGGATGTCAGCATCCTACAAATATAGCAGTGGAAATGAAAACTCCCCGTAAAGCACGTAGCTCATCATGTTAATGTGTATCCCACTGATATCATAGCATAATTAGGTAGGGGTTTAAATCCTTGCTGAGTTTGTGTGATTTCCTTTGAGAGGAGTGCCTTTTTTGGAGACTAGGAAAACACCTTAAAAGTGTTATATCCCTCTTTGACATGTCTGATGATGTCAGCATCCTACAAATATAGCAGTGGAAATACAAACTCCCAGTTAAGTCCATAGCATGTCGTGTTAATGTGTATCTCACTAGTATCATAACATAGTTAGGTAGGGGTTTGAATCTTGCAATTGCTGAGTGTGTGCGGGGAGGTATGTTTCTGTGTGATCTTCTTTGAGAAGAGTCCCCTTTTTGGAGACTAGGAAAACACCCTAAAAGTATTACATTCCTCTTTGTCAAGTCTGATGATGTCAGCATCCTACAAATATAGCAGTGGAAATGGAAGCTCCCAGTAAAGCATATAGCGCGTCATATTAATGTGTATTTCTGTAGTATCATAGCATAATTAGGTAGTGGTTTGAATCCTGCAATTGCTGAATGTGTGTGATACTGTTGGTCAATGTGTTGTGGGTTTTGCTTTTACTACTGTATGACATATCAGTATAACAACAGTATGTACATTGCACACTTCAGGTATCTGTGTGGCAAATACATATATGTACATGTGACCTCAATTAGTTCATAGGTGTGAAGCCTGCTTTCTACATGAATACATTTGTTACCTTTGACAGATTGTGCTGCTGCTTCTCAGACCTTAGGTCACATATGTATGTTTGTGACAAGGCCAGCCACTGTAGTGATCTGTGGCCTAGGTCATCTGTGTCACACACACCCATGACAGTTTCTATAGAATAGTGTGAGTGAGCGTTCATGCCTGGGGTATATGTCAGATATGTTCAAACACAACAAAGTCTGTCAATAATGGACATTCACTATAGGTGTACAACAACTTTATGGATATGCATACAAACCCCTTATTGCTTATGTGATACACTGAGGGACGTCAGAATACCTTTAGAAATGTGAGTACCAAAGGACAGATGACATAACACTTGGCTGTATGAACACATCGATACCCATTCTACCTGTTGGGGGCTACTATCTATGTGGTACTGTCGGGATACTATGTTTAGTAAATGTGGATGACTATGCTATAGGTGACTTATAGCTTTACAGCATGTGTTGGACAACAGGTATCTGTCTGTATGATACCCTTGTGGAGGATAAGTGTCTCATCCGGAGAATGCATTGTAGGCCACTGTATGCATTTCCAGATGTGGACGGACATATCCCTAGTGTGTTTGCTTGTACCTAAGAGGGCTATATGTCAAACAGGAGTGGTCCCAGGAATGGGTGGTGGTCAATACCACTGGTTAATTGTATAGTATAGTACTGGAAGGATCCAAATGCGACTGAGTGTCCTACATCTGTGTGTCAGTTGTCAAGACAACATCTAAAGATTGGTTATAGTCAGGCTGTTGAGGGTGTGTATACTACCAGAATGCAAACCATTACCAGATAGTAACAGTATCAGCCACAGCATAGTGTCAAACCATGTCGTACACACATGTGTACCCGAGTTAAAACATATGTGTAGTAAAATGCATAGTGGCCACCAATAGAAACTATGAAGTGTTCACACTGTGTAATACAGGGCATGCCACCCTTCCCATGTGTCCACTATGCATGTACATGCAGACAGTGCACCTCCACCATGTTCACAAATGTACACCTGCAAATCTGTACTGCACACATCACACACGTACTGTCCACTCACCAACACATGCTGTCAAAACTACACACATCAGCCAAGTGCCACATGGGCGGACAATACATTTTTAGAATTAACACCGGTGTAAACAATACTACATTGATAATCATAGCTTTAATGCATCATGCCTGCTCAGATATACCTACAAGGATATGATTACACTTTACTGTTGACAACATGCTAACATTGCTACACTGCTATAAAGTCACCCTGTGCATCAGCACCATGTTAGCCTGTTCCTGCATCAATGTTACAGATGACAGGAGGTCGCACAGTTTCATCATATGCACAGGGTGTGTTGTTGGTTTTCCAGAGCCCGACATTGACCCATCCAATCGACATGTATGTGTGTGTGTGTGTGTGTGTGTGTGTGTGTGTGTGTGTGTGTGTGTGTGTGTGTGTGTGTGTGTGTGTGTGTGTGTGTGTGTGTGTGTGTGAGGGACAGCAGTACAGCATGGGTCAATGTTGATGTAATGTGTGTGTGTATGTGTTAGCCTTAGGTGTTTGGATTATGTGTGTGTGTGTGTCTGCATGCACACAGTTCCACCATGTGGCTGCCATATATGGGAGGTTGTGTGACAGCCACAGACTGTACCTGCCAGGCTGTACAGATCACCATCTCTGGCCACGGATACAGTACCTGTGCCTGGCAGGGGTGCCACGGACAGCATCGGGTACTAAGCCAGAATGGGTATTATCATCAGAGGCAGAGGGATGTTGACTGGACCCATGTCCATGCTGGGACTGGCCAGAGCCACGTGCACGTGGTCTTCTATGACTGTCTATTGACAGCCCAGCCCCAACATTGCTGGGGCTGGTACTGTCACTATGGGAGCGGCTGTGACTTGTGGGTCATCCACGATGACTGCCAGCTGATGATGTTGCTGGCATACATCGATGTCTCAGCCATCCTGCACTGTCCTGGCACATGCACATGACATTGCGGATGACATCTAATGTCTCCCCCCAATGTCTATCAATGACCTCGGTGTAATTATGGATGGCACCGGCAAGGTCATGGATATGTCATTGATAGCGGTGTTATGGGCCCTCTGCACCCTTAGTCTCTGTTTGGTGTACCGTTCCATATGTGCCCATGCCTGCATTACAGCCCGGAGCATACCTGAGGTTTTAAGACCTGTGGTGGTACATCTGACAGGGGCATTATGACCAGCAGTGCTCTCACGATAACCCCTGGACATCCACCTATGTGTTACCATTCCATGAATCTGGGTATGGCTGCTGTGAGGGCATGCATGTGCCAAAGATACCACACTATCCTGGTCAATGCCTACTGTATGCTGTCGCTCAGGTAAGGCCATTGGTGATGAGGGATGTATTGGCAGTATGAATGGGCACATAGATGAGGTGAAAAGCTGTGTACTGTCGATTGGCGGCCCAACGACAGACCCTGTCAAACCTGCCTGTGCCACAACACATGTATCATCATTCCCACTATTTGTGGCAGTGTCTTCAGGTTCCCTGCTGCACTCAACCAACACAACCTCAGCACCTGTGAGAGGAAGACAGGAAACACACTTTACAATCTGTACATGATGTTAGCACACATGCACACATGCACACATGAACACATGAACACATGCACACCTGAACACATGAACACATGCACACATGCACACATGCACACATGAACACATGCCCACATGAACACATGAGCAAATGCACACATGAACACATGAACACAAATACACTACTCACTAAAGTAGACACACACACACACACACACACACACACACACACACACACACACACACACACCCCAACAGCAATCCATAGCATACCCATTAGTGGTTGATGGTGGAGTACAGTATCACAAGCCAAAGAGTCCTATCACACGTGTCAGCATGTGTGTGTTGCTCAACAGCATGCAGTGTGAGTGTAGAGAGTCCTTGTTAATAACAGTATACGTGTCTTTGATGCATGCGTGTGTTGTTCAATGATTGGTCTCACCCTGGAACACAATGTGTACATGGACACAACATTGCTGTGCAAGTATTAAATGCTTTTCAATGTCCTGTGCACCATCACTCACAGGTATACATACCATGGCTGGATGCACACAACTGTCAGGTGTATAGCAATGAATGCTATGTGTAGTACTGTAGTTACTGTAACTGGATGTAGTGTAATACCATACGCCATCATCAGGCAGCATCATGTGGTCACTCAAGGCCACTAATGTGTGCCACACTGGCAACTATATTGCCATACCTGAACTGCAGCACTGTGGCTACATTAACCATTTCACAGACAGTTGTTACATGGGTATGTAAGGTGTTCAATAGGGAGCATTGACTAACATGAATGTGTTGTTTGTTGAAGAGTTTTGCACCACCCCATGATAGGCCTCTACCCTCAGGTATAGTATGTGTGCTATATGGATGACATTTGGGATACTGGAGTCTGACCTTACAGCAGGTGTCTAAATATGCCATGTGTATCATGTTAACACGTACTGCATATGACAAAGTGGTGTATGTTGTGTGCATGTGTATTGACTCTGCCTATACAATGTCCACTACAGTGTACCACAATTTTTGGGATGTTCTGTGTATAACATGTGTTTGAGGCAGCTACTCATGTTACTGGGATGTGCATAGTCCCACAGAAAACATGCAGAGCATGCATTATGTGTAGGTGTTTTACATGTGTATATGGCCTACAACTCACCTATGACATGCACATGTTATTTGCTATATTAAATGTAGAACACTCATCAGCATGGGTCTGCTGTCTTGCTGTCACACCAGAGGGACCTACAAGGATATGAGACAGTTTGTCAGTGTCAACAACTATGGCATTGCTGCTGTGAGTTTGCAATTTTACAGTAGTACAACGGTTGACAGTCACAGTCATACAGATTATGTTCCAAATTATCAGTATTGCACAACACCAGGCTCCACATCTTCCAAATCCACAGTACACATCTGACATATGCATGTTCTAACAATCGAGCTAACAGTAGTCTACAGATATGCCATGTTTCCTGCACGCTCAGAGTCAACTTGCTGGGTGACTCCGGCCTCCATGATGACACATGTCTGTTGTAGTGTTTGTCCAGGAGCCACCAGACTGAGGAGCAGCTCTTCCACTCTGGTAAGGGGCGGATGTAATGCTGCACCACCACCTGTGGCAAGCTGTTGTCTGCGGACATCAGAGGCATGCTGCCGGACATGTCTAATTAAATCACTGCAGTGATGGTGTACCTGCTCATAAGTCCGGTTATGCATGCCTATGTCATTAACCCGATGGACAACATCTTGCCACAGTGCAGTGCGCTCATGCTGGTCCTGGCTAGTTCTGGAGAACAGCAGGGTGTGATGTTGTACTAGGGTGGATATAATGATTTCCTCCTCTTCAGGGGAATACGCAGGGTTGCGATGGTGAGACATGTCCCTGGAAGACACTAAAACAATTATTGTGAGCAAGTCATGTGGCACACTTAACATTCTAAAGTACAGATATCAATGAAATGCCATATATAGCAACCCATTGGCTGTCAGTAGATACACACTTTTAATACCACATAGCAGTGCTCAGCCGACAACTGTCTGACAGCGCCTGTCACGTTCTATATATTAAACCATGTTCTGCACAGCAACAAAGTGAAACCAGTATGTAAGACTATACAACAGCACATGGCACACTGTATGTGACACAATGCACCACCTAGCCACAGGAGGAATATATGAAGCTAATGCATATAGAAATATGTCATCCATTGAAATGATTGTAAAGTACAGTTACAGTGCTACCAGTACACCACACTACTTGTTGACAGCAAACCCCTAAGTAACATATGTGCACATTCATCAATATAGGTGGCATACTGCTGTACTACATTATACATGTTGCTAGATATGCACTTATATCCTATAACACACATATGACCGAATCCATGTTACAGGCATACCCACACACACACCAGACATACCTACAAGACACAAATGTATGGCAACACAGATGAGCTTTACCTGTGTACCATACAGTACTGTGTGTCAGCACTTACAAAACCTTATGCTTGAGGTATGTAATGTGTGAGGACTACAGGTAACAAACAAAACAGTGTTTCCACACAATGTGGATATACACCATACTGTGCTGTTTATGCCTACAGCTTCAGGTAGTACTGCAGTTCATACGGGATTTGTATTCACTAGTGTTAACAATCAATAAGCATACTTGCACTGCTTTAGCCTACAATGGCACACTCCAGTCAACACCATGGGACTACATCACACCATATGCCATACTGCTTTTCCTGCCTAGCAATAGCATACATATCTTTTGCGGGGATCAGAGCTAGAACACTACATACCATGATATAAACAGTTTCCCACTAGGTTATCACACATATACACAACGTTGACACATTCACATACACATCCAACATCACACTCAGTCAACCTCACATAGCAATTAATGTAACATGTGCATGCATGCGTGTATCGGGTCCTAGGTAGCTCATAGGCTATTAGCCGTAGGGCCTATAGAAGCCTAGCCATACGGTACCCTGCCCTTCAACACCCATGTAATTTAAGTTCATGTGTCCCTGTCATGCAGAGACACAGAGTTGATTCCTGGGTTGTATTTCCTATCTCACATCCATTCATCATGATTATTCATGATGAATGCTAATGAGGACCTTTCTTTGCTATTGATAGGTAGTTAGTTCCAGAGTATGGTATGTGTCTGAGATGAGAATGTATCACTCCAGCATGTTCTGCTTTTTTGATGTTACAAGATTTAGATCAGTACAGTGTTTAGCTTGTAGGGATTTTGATCTGTTTACATGGAGCATGTCCAACACTTGTTGGCTTGGCATAGCTTTGTATGTTAGGCAGAGGTTGGCTCTGGGTAGGTGGTATGTGACACAGTTTAGCTGTGGTTTTGTAAGACAGTCTGCATAGGGCATCTATTTGAGTCTGGTAATACTCTTTGTGAGGTTTGTGCCTGGCATCTACAGTTGCTGTAGATGTCTTCTGAGGTACATACCAAAAGGGCCATTGTACTCTATGATGGGTTTTATGACTGATGAGTAGAGTGGAACACTGACCTCTTATTCCATGGATGACACACTTTTTCTGATGACATGTGGACCATACACAGTTTACATGACTAGTGTGGCACTGTGATTATCAAAGGGGACACTACTGTCCACCTGTGTCCCATGGTCTCTTATTACACTTTTGGTGTTGAGTAGACTACCACCTATGTGGTAGTTCATGGGTACAGGGATTTTAACAAAAGGGATAGCAATACATTTACAACATTGAGCTTGAGCATACATATAAACATCCATTGGTGTACATATAGATTTACATGTAGGCACATATACAGTCCACCTTTCATGGTGGGAATATCAATTATGCAAAGGTTGAGGGTACAGTTATGTAATAATTTTGCAGAGTCCTGTGCAGAATGCATTGAAGGTATTCTCAGACCATGTATCTTTAGCAGGACTCCCTGTCTGGAAGACTAAAAACTTAACATATCATACCTACAGTGTTTAGACACCACATGTCATATACCAGCACTGTTTGCTGTCTTGTTTGCCACACCCTACAACCTACATGAAAATATGCACATAACAACCTTCAACAACATATATATGTCCACCCTTCACAAACACTTGCAGTATGTCCCTCGCTCTATGCACATGTTAAGATGCTAATATATCTGACACATAAATATCTCTACATATGTGTGTGCCATACACACACAAGGTACACACTATTGTAAGTCCATAGACCTCACAGATTACCTGTTGGGCCTTGCTACAACATAAACAGTTGTCACATGTGTGCATAACAGTAATATTACAGGGAGTATTTATAGCTGCTAATGCTACATTACTATACTAGCCTGGTACAGCAGTTGCCAATGCTAAGCTACCATTATATGACTATCATGCATGTGTTACTCTATCACATCCAGGTTTATATAGCTGTTTGCACTACTCAAAAAATCACCAACGAGGAACCTTGTTCTGCAAGTAATACGCACAACAGTTACTAAAAATCTTAACGCTTTATTAGATCCACAAGTAGGCGGCTGGCTTCATCAGAGAATAAAAACAATTTTTTAATTTTTTAGGCCAACGCGACAGGAGGCCCTATGGGAACAAGAGAAAGAGTTAGACGTAGGTCTGAGTGATGAGGGGACAGATAGTGTGATCCCTTCCCGTGGTTGCTTAGACAACACGGTTTTTCCGGATCAAGTATTGGAAACAAACTACCCCACCATTCTTACCAACAATAATGGTGATTTTAGGATTTACAACTTTTCTGATATTACGCTTGATAATCAGTTGATTGAACTATTGGCATTTGGCAATTCTTTTGTGCCAAGTAGGAAAGGTAACATAGCCAAAGAAATCATAGAACTTAAATGTTTTGTGAGGAAGATGAACCTTCAAATTATGTTCAACCAACCATTTGATGATGTTAATCCAACCGAGGAAGAGACCACGATTAACAACTTAAAGTTGGCCAGTGTGTTCAATCCCCCTTTGAATCCCACCTTACAGCTGTTTGAAAACAACTGTGAAATGGATTTCAGATTCCTAGCTAACAACACTAACAACAGATCTAGGATTAAACAATATAACGTTACTAGAGAACAGATGGTACTCCTTGAGGAGGTTAGTCGCTTACCTGTACGGGTATTAAAACCCGACAAAGGTGGGGGGCTTGTCATATTCCATAACACTACATATAATGAGAAGATGTCATTATTATTAGAAAGTGATGCCTATACAGCATCCTCAAAGAACAAAGTCAATGGCAGCATTCAGAGAATTAGGGGTTATTTTAGGGACCTTTTTTTGACGGGTAAAATTGACATGAATATGTATAACTACATCGACATAACTTGTTCAAAGATACCCGTCATGTTTGGTATCCCTAAAATCCATAAGAGCATCAGTGACCCCCCTATGAGGGCACTGATTGACGGGAGGTCGTCCATAACTTATCCATGTTCAAAACTTATTACCCAGATACTGGATAAGTACATTAAAGGTATTCCTAGTATATGTAGGGACTCATGGACGTTCCTTGACAACATCAACCGTGTACCGTATCATGACAATAACAACTTGTTGACCATTGACGTCATAGATCTATATACCTCCATACCACACTTGGAGGCGGTGGAGTGGATTGGCATTATGTTGAACAGCTTTGGTGCCTCCAAACTTGAGGTTGATTTGGCCACTGAGTTGCTGGAAATTGTGTTGACTAGCAACTATTTCACCTTTAATGGTGATTTCTTTTTGCAGAAACGTGGAGTGGCGATGGGCTCCCCTTGCGGTGCGGGGGTAGCAAACTATGTGATGGGCTATTGGGAGGCAAACATCGTGAACAGGGTTCTTGGAAACAGTGACCTTGTTACATTTTATACCCGGTTCCTGGACGACATGTTTTTGTTGTTCAGGGGCTCGGAAGCGCAAGCAACAGAGTTTGTGGAGTCTATAAACTCTTCAACTGAATTTTTGAAATTTACATTTATATTTTCAGTTGAGGAGATAGATTATCTTGATGTAAAACTAGTGAAAGATACCACAAACAAGGTTTTTACATCAACTGTGTACAGGAAGCCCACGTACTGCAATTCTTTCCTGCACTTCACCAGCTTCCATCCATATAAACAAAAAAGGTCCATTGTGAAGGGACAGCTGGTGAGGGCAGGAAGAATGTGCAGTACTTTAGTGGACTTTACTAAGGAATGTACATTTCTTAAGGAAATGTTTGCCAATAGGGGGTACCCTGATGAATTGCTGGTAGAACTCATTGAGGAAGTCACGGTTAAAAGGATAAAGGGTTTTTATAAACCCTTACTTTCCCAGCAAAACTTAGCACTCAATTGTTCTGGTGCTAGTTCAGGGCAGGATATGAGCCCCGACGTGATCGGGGTGAACACTACAAGGGTACTTGTAAGACCCAAGTGCAATTTCTCGTTGAGTTTCGTTACTACTTTTAGTATGAACACTCAAAGTACTTTAGACATCATTAGAAAAAATTGGTATCTCATTTCTTCCAACGGTTTCCTAGCTGAAAAACTAGGGACGGAACCTAGATTCATATTTAGTAGGTCTAACAACCTTAAGGAACTCTTACAGAGAGATGTGCATGAAGGGACTTTTTATAAAAGGAAAGGAATGACTAGATGTGGATTTTGTAAGTTTTGTAATAACATCTGTGTAGGCGAGTCTTTTCAGGTGAGGGACACTAAGTATGCTATCAGGTTACCCCTAAATTGTGAGAGTAGATCTATTGTCTATATTGCTATGTGCAACTGTTGTCGGGGGTTCTATATTGGGAAAACTGACAGACGGTTGCGGGACAGAATGTACGAGCATCTATATGCGATTAGGAATAACAGAGAGGACAATGCCTTAGCTAAGCATATAGTTTTGAACCCAGGCCACAGCTTCATGTTCATGGCCATAGACCACGTACCTGTAAGACTAAGGGGAGGACCTTTCTCCTTGATTTTGGAGAACAGGGAGTTGGAGTGGCAACTGCGCTTGGATGCATTTAATCATCCTGGCCTTAATAGTAATTGTAATATCGCCCCGGTTCTAAAATTGAGAAGCTACCTTAGATAATCTTAGACTAGATCACATTGGGAGAGAAATATTTGTACACTTTCAGTGTTTAGCCATTTTCTTAGTTAGTTTGTCAAGGTAGACACTTATATTAGAACACGATTATAAACATTAAAATAATATATATAGTTTAGGGATAAAACATGCATGTGTACATACACCTCTTTTTAAATTTAGGCGGTGCACGTTGCTGGCTTGTGTGGATATATTGTAGGCTGCCTCCACTATCAACATTTACTTACCATTTACTATTTATCTTCAGTTGTATGCCATAGAACAAACTGTTTTCTATGTGTTTCTATATACATTGGTTGAGCTTGCTTATTTGAAATTATGTATAATCATTTTAAAGGATGAAGAGTTTATGTTCCGTATCACATTGTATGTGTATGGGGCATAATTTTATGTTTTTTATATAAAAACTATGCTGCGGCACTACAGGATGTATGTTGATGTCATTTCCTGTTTTAGTTTAATATAAATTGTATAATCCACTTGATTGTTTTTATTCTCTGATGAAGCCACGGTGTTCGTCAGCAACGCTCTACTTGTGGATCTAATAAAGCGTTAAGATTTTTAGTAACTGTTGTGCGTATTACTTGCAGAACAAGGTTCCTCGTTGGTGATTTTTTGGTTTCGTTATTTTAACTTTGTGTGTGTTTGCACTACTCCCCCAAACAGCCATTATACACAGTACCGTACAGAACATAGATGACATGATCAGATGTTTGACATTTAACGCTGAGCTTCATATGTCACAGTTATGTCCCACTGCACACAGCTACACACTAATCTGTCCATGGCAGTAGTCATACATGGTATCAGTGCATACATACCTACTGCTGCCACATATGCATGTTTCAAAGTATTTACAGTACTCTTCATAAACATCTACTACTTGCCGATAACCACATATCTGTTACATACCTGTTTGTCACTTTCAGGTCCGTCTGTGTATGTTTTGACAATTTTTTTTTGTTTGGTATTACTTGAGTAAAGATTGTATCTATTCAATTCCTTTGGGATATTGATTAAGTTTTTTTTTTTTTTTTACTTAGTTAATATATTTGGTTAGTAATTCAGTCAATCTTTTTACTTAATTAAACTTTTGTGTTATTAACTTATAATTCTTTTTTACTCCTCCCCAGTTCACTGATGCTATAACACGTGCAATGTAATGATTGCATGTGGGGATAGCAAGTACAGTCTGCTTTTATAGGTATCTGCACATGTGCATGCGATGCCCTCTGAACCAATTGGTGCCCAGCATTTGGTAAATGCATACAGCCTGCTGTGTGGTAATTATAGTACTCAATGTCATAGCAACCCAATGCTTTAAATTGCTAGGTTTTGTAGGCGTAGCCCTTTCAGATTTCCAGAGTTGGGCCCATGCTTGTTTGCTGTGGACACTGTTGTTTGAGTCAGAAGGTTGGTATACTTCTTATATCTGAAGCTAGAGGTGTAGACAGTGATGTACATGTTGTACTCAGACCTGACCGTTGCCACTTCCAGTACAGAGCTATCAATGTAGAGTTTAACTCACCCCTACAAATGCTTACACAAGATATATGTGAGTATGTAGTTTATTTTCTACTTATGTAATTAACTGCCATACAAAAGCAGTTATTGAGAAGTATTCTTTTGGCACATGAACTGTTTGTGAACTGTTATACTGTGCATATTGATGTACTCACTTCTGCAGAGTTTGTGTTTTTTATTGTTGACGTTAGCACAGGATTCTCAGGTAAACTGGACATTTCCACTACTGAGTATGCCTACCTACATCCTTGGTGGACCCTAAACACACACGTATATTTGAAATTTGGGGGGGGGGTGTAGACATACAGAGAGCATTATGTCTTTTTGTGTGAGTGTTATCTTACTGGACTTAAAAGATTGGTGTGCACCTGTCAGTATATCAAGGCAGGTGGTTTGTCTGCATAGTTCCCAAATGTGAACCTATCCAGATGGTAGCCAGAGGTTAGCCTGTTATTCTTTTTCTGTGCAACCCACAGGTGTTTTCAGCACTGGTACAATGGCATTGTTACAGTCAGTTGCTACCAGTACATGGCTACATCCTTTAGTATTTCTGTGTTGTACTCCTACATAAGGGTATGCTTGTGGAAGTCCTCCCAAAGATATTTGCAGAGTGTGTAACAGCAGATAAGCTGATATGCCTGTGTGTTTGTGCCTCTGCCAGGCCTATGAAACAGTCAGATACATATTTGCATGGAGTCAGGGATAGGTAGTTAAAAGTGAGGTACACCTTCCAAATAATAGAGACAGTAAGTGTAGACTTCAGTGAAGCTGTGCATATGGATTAGTACACCTTTTATGAAGTACAAGCGGTGCCTACTGTTATTATTGTCATTATTCATTGTGTAATACCGCACCTCTCTGACTAACATCAGTACTTTTCAGTGGGATTCAGAGGTACACAGCTAAAATATGTTTCACAATCAGGGACATCCCTGAAAAGTAGCCACAGCTAGGAAGTATGGCCTCTGCCCTAATCAGATATGCCAGTGTTTGTCCTGCTATGATACTGTGTGGGGGTTGTAAAGTGCCTCTATAATATTATTTGCTGCTAGAATGGCTGCTTCTCTTATCACAGTCATGTAATGCAATTCCACAACAATTGCTGGTAAAGATCCATAGAACAAGCTTTGTGTTATGGCCTTCGTATTTTTCCTTTACATTCACTCATTGTATTACATGATATATTTATTTCAGCACCAAGTTATTGTATATCTGTTGTGGCTTAGTGGTAATTCATGCAGTCAAGTGTGTCCAAGGTCTGGGGTTCGAGACTGACAGGGGTGTTTTATTTTGCTGCTGAGCAGAACAAGGGGCCTGACATACTGAGTGACTAAGGCACTTTTAAGCAGTTGTAAGCGGGTTTTCGTGAGTTTGCGCGATGCTTAGCTAAGCGCACACATGCGGACACTCGCACAAACCCGCTAACTACTGCTTAAAAGTTGAATAACCAGAAAATAAATGAAAGCTCCCAGTGGAATGAACACCTCATGGTTAAATAATAAAAACAGAATGCAAATAGTAAAAAAGTAACCTGTGAGGTGACCACGGACTGTATTCAATGCCAGATTATTCAAACTGTCCAAACAAGATAAAAGTTCAGTATTCCAAACAGTGTTCCAAACAGATAATCCAACCAATCAATTTCTGTTGACCAAAACACTCGGTTAAAGTAGAATGGAATGTTTATTAAAGCATGCTATCGGTAAGCGCTTTCACAAAGGCTTCCTCAGACCATTAAAATTCAAACCACAATCAATTAAGGCTTCTTATATACAAATTTGTCACATGTTAAATAATATAATTAATTTCAATTAAACATTTAAAGATATATTATTATATTTGTTATAAAAGCAGCAACTATACTTGCCAATGCTCATAGTTCTGTAATGGCATAATTATTGCTAACTCAATGTTAGCAAAATTAACTTGCTATATGTTTAAAATCAATGACATTCAAATATACATAAAAGACTCATTTAAACATTAAACACGCTAAATAAAATATATCTAAACATACCACTTATCCTTAATGCAAGGACAATATAATTCTTACTCTCAAAACTATAGCATTGAAACCCCAAGGGTACCTGTGAGAATATATAGTGAAACACAGCGTAAACTATGGTGAAATTAAATGGAATATTTACAACGCATAAGAAAAATATTTACAACTCACAAGAGAAAAATATTACTATGCTTGCTTATGCTTCTAATTTTATAATAGCGTTGTTATTGTTAATGTAATGTTGGCAAGATTAACTCACTATATGTTTAAAAAATGACATTCACATAAACAAAAATACTTCATTAGACAACCTTAATCATTAGTTTAGCTATATGCAAATACGATGTAATTGTTGCACAGTATTATTGTAGCATTTTACTGTGCAGCAAATATTAAGGATAATAATCTAGCCTTTATCAAATGCTGTTCACATTGTATATTCATACACTATGATAGTTTCATTTAGTTCTGCGTGTTACAGAAATTCTTTTAACATGCACAATTTTTAGTGCAATTTATGTCGTGAGTTATGTCATATATCCTCATGGAATTATTTTATGATTTTATAGTTTATGAGAGCAGGAATTAATATGTCTTTACATGTAGCATGTCTAGATAAATATTCCATATAGCTAAACTAATGCTTAAGGTTGTCTAATGAAGTATGTTTGTTTATGGGAATGTCATTTTTTAAACATATAGTGAGTTAATCTTGCCAACATTATATTAATAACTATGCTATTATAAAATTAGGAGCATAAGCAAGCATAGTAATATTTTTCTAGTGAGTTGTAAATATTTTTCTTATGTGTTGTAAATATTCCATTTCATTTCAGCATAGATTACGCTGTGTGTTTCACTACATATTCTCACAGGTACCCTCTGGGTTTCAATGCTATAGTGTCGAGAGTAAGAATTATATTGTCCTTGCATTAAGGATAAGTGGTATGTTTAGATATATTTTAATGTTTAAATGAGTATTTTATGTATATTTGAATGTCATTACTTTTAAACATATAGCGAGTTAATTTTGCTAACATTGAGTTAGCAATGCTTACGCCATTACAGAACTATGAGCATTGGCAAGTATAGTTGCTGCTTTTATAACAAATATAATAATATATCTTTAAATGTTTAATTGAAATTTATTATATTATTTAACATGTGACAAATTTGTATATAAGAAGCCTTAATTGATTGTGGTTTGAATTTTAACGGTCTGAGGAAGCCTTTGTGAAAGCGCTCACCGATAGCATGCTTTAATAAACATTCCATTCTACTTTAACCGAGTGTTTTGATCAGCAGAAATTTTTTGGTTGGATTATCTGTTTGGAACACTGTTTGGAATACTGAACTTTTATTTTGTTGGACAGTTTGAATAATCTGGCGTTGAATACAGTCCATGGTCACCTCACAGGTTACTTTTTTACTGCTTAAAAGTGCTTACTCCCGCTAACCCCTGCGCTAATTTCTTTGAAAGAAATGAAAATGGGGAGATAGGAAAGTGGTGAAAAAGGGGGCACAAAGAGGGGAAGACAGTAGGGAAACCATCTCGGGATGTGCAGGATGGGTGTAGGGAAGGTCCATAGCTGCCCATTTCTTTACCAGCAACAGCTTGCATATGTTACATATTTGGAGTGAAATTTGACACCTTCCACCCCTGAGAGAGGGGTGAGGACAACAAAGTATGGTGTACTGCCAATTATAATTATCAGTTTACATGTCCAGCAGACATGTGTGCGAAATGGGCAGCTATGTATGGGGCATATTTTTTTGTGGGAACATATTGCCCTTTTTTTTCTTTTTTTTTCAGGTTAGAGTGGAATGTGAGGTAGAGGAAGTAGGTATATTTGGCGAGTTAGGTTGGGGAGGTAAACAGACAAGACAAACAAGACACATACAGGGGTGGAGTATGACACGTGGTGGGTGAACACAATTGACGGGGACAAATGTTTGGAAATCGCAAGCCCATGAGCCCACAGATGGTAACAGTGGAACTGAGATCCCTACCCATGGACAGTCACCACTGCACCTTCACAGCCCCGAGGGTGGCTGTGCTGGGGGCTGCGAAGGAGGGGAAGGGTCACCCATGAGTCGAGCCACTCTTGCCTCGAGCTGGCATAGGGGATCAGTGACTAAACGCTGGATCTCCCTACGCATCACAACCCGGACCCTTCGGAGGGTGACAGGTGGCCCTTCTCCACCCATGCTTGCAGGGGGGGATGAGCCCCATCCCCTGCAGCGTTTTCACCCGAAGGTGGCACAGGACCAATGGAGGAGGGGAGCCCAGGCTGGGCAATGGACCTGCTGGTGCCAGGTGCAATCACCAGCTGAGGAGGGACAGGTGGGTCCACTGGGACTGGCCTTCCCATACATTCTGTGATTAGGTGTGTTTAATTACAACATAGACAACAGCATAGACAACAGCATTCCAGTAATGTTCTCATTAACCCAACACACCAGGGTTCCAACAGTTGAACAGCAAGCATAACACATACATATATTGAACGACAGTGGACATTACAACAGCATGCAGGGATGATTGGTGGCAACAGGCCACCAACATTGTGGTGTTTGAACAGGGGACGTGCATCAAAGTAAATGCAGATATTTATAGAACAATAGGACATATGTCCCAACAAATGTTTTCAGATTAGACATACCCATTGAGGTGTAGAATTGCATTGTTTATGCACATACAGTAGGGTGTAAAAAGCAACCTCCATTAACATCTTATAAGTACTTTTAGTCTACACTACATTCCTATTGACTGCAGATGTCTATCCCCTACATGTATTATTACACTAGGCAACATGCATTAGGTTGTGTAATGCATTTGGCTAGTTCATTATGTACCTGACCTATATCTGATGTACTAACTGTCCAAGATGCAGATGTTACTGCTATATAGTTATATATGTTATTTATATTTATATATCTACATATCTGGATGTGTTCACATGACATTTTCAGTTACATTTCTACAGAACCCTACATTTCATGTAGCACACTCACATTTCTGGGGAACACATTAACAAGCTACTCATGTGCCAGATTTACCTATGCATGCCAGCCATTAAATGACTGTTGAGGACTGTATATATGCTTCACAGCTACTGGCACTTCCTTCGTCCACTTTATATGGGACTGCCCAACTGTGGGTTGACAGCACTTAATACAACAGTACTATTTATATAATGCAAGGGTACAACAATATTTCAAAGTAAGTGACACAGACGCACTCCAAGTGTTATACCTTTATTAATTACATTACACACTTTTCTACAGGGTCTCTCCTTTATTTGATATTACAGTGCACACTGAAGACTTATTCAAGACATATTATACCTTTATTAATAAGTTACAACACTCTTTTTCAGGCTCGCTTACTTATTCTATATGACAGTACATGCAGCGATATTATTCCGGACTAATTTTACCTTTATTAATGGTTTACTACACTCTTTTTCTGGCTGTCTGACTTAATTTATATAACAGTACATGCAGAGGAATTATTCAGGGCATTTTATGGCTGTATTATTGGGCTACAACACTTTTTTTCGGGCTATCTCGCCTATTTTATATAACAATACATGCAGAATAATTACTAACCTGCCTGGTGGCACAGCCTATCTGCATAGGCTTTCTGATTTGCAGCACGGACACCTGCAGCTGTAAAGTGAATAAAGGGATATTGAGACATACCTATCCATTATATAGACTAAATTAGCATGTCTTACATACTGCATTCCATGGCTACCTACTCAGTAGTGGGGCATCTTGCATGTGACGGGCCTCCTGTATCCATTGGTTCAGTAGGTCCTGCTTCCATCTCTTCAGGTCTGCATGGTGGTGATGGACCTGCTCACCAGTCCGAGGGACACCTGTGGCACTGGTGAGATCATGAGCTAACCGGTTCCAAGCCTCTGCTTTGTATTCCGTCCCTTGGAATTGGCCCTGCAGGAGTCTTGACTCATGACGGTGGACAAGGAGCCAAACCATGTATTTTGACTCCTCAATGCCCCAGCGTTGTGCTCGAAAGCGAGTACCCTCTCCAGCATCAGGCATTCTAACTGCAGATGGGAGCTACAATCAGTTATGGCGAGTATTCCTGCCTATTGTGCTTAAATATGCCGCATTTCTGCACTTTTTTGTGATTGGCTATTTTTGAAACCTCTCGGCTGTCTGCAGACCTGCTTAGCAATGGTTAATCTATCATTTATTAGTTTATGTATGTTAACAGTGGATGTTTATCCTAAGCTGTCATGGCATAGTGGTTCAGTACTGTGATTATGGTGCATGTGTCCTAGGTTCTAACCTTGTCATTGCTTTTTATTTTATTACTGTCCAGACAGGCTAGGGGGGTGTGGCTGTGTTTAGGCAACTTTGCTCTACGTTGCTGCATGTTGCCCTACGGTGCGCTGGTTAGCATGGTGCACAGCTCCACGCAAACCTATTGTGCTGGCTAAAGCACTGCTTAGCTATGGGCAACTATATTGCACCGGGTAAAGCACTGCTTAGCTATGGGCAACTATATTGCTCCGGGTAAAGCGCTGCTTAGCTATGGGCATTTATATGTCAAGATCCTTCTTACATTTATATATATATATATATATATATATATATATATATATATATATATATATATATACATTTTGTTCACTGATACATAGGCCATTTCAATGCTTTTTAGTAAAATTGTATTCATATATGTCAGGAATTCTTTCATATACTAATTTAAAACATAAAATAGAAAGAGGAGTGGTGGGACTCGAACCGTTAATGCCTCCTCTTTGTGCGAAGGCTCTACCACTACACTATTGCTATTTGGAATGATTTGCATAAACATGTCTTATTATGCTCTTCAATGTCGACATTGCTAACTGCAGCTAAGCAATGGGCACACCAGCGCAAACACGTGCAAATACAGGCAGCTATATCTGGAATTATAAGGAAAGAATTAAAAGTTTTACATTTTATAACTGTACTGGGGGTTTACAATGTGAGGGAGTGTTGTGTTGGGTATGTAGACATTTGAGTGCACTCGCTCATGTGTGTTGACATTTCACAGTTCAGACACTTGCAGGGGTGTGGACATTTGGACTGCTCGGCAGTCAGACACACCCACTGCGTCCGTGTTAGACTTGGAGTGGAGTCAGCATGCCCTCATGAATATGCATGTCACTCTGACATCATACCGTTCAACTGCAGCTTCCGTGTAAGACTTATTTAGTCTTATATAGAGGATTATTGAATCCCCCCTAGTAACAATTACATTTGTAATATTTTGTAAGCAACTTACAATATCTCATCAACTATTCAAGTTACACACATACTGTCAGCAGCATTTTATTCATCTAGCTAAGAGCTGTCATATGAGGTTAAGGAGTTCTTGGTTACTTGGTTGTTGAGATATTTAGAAAAATGTAAACATTATATCTATATAAATTAATATCATAAAAACGACAGTTAATATCTATTTGCCTGCACTAGACAGATGTCAAATAATAATGCAGTTGTGTAAGCTTTGAGATAAAATCTTTTAAAACCTTGTACACAGCATGGTTTTGAAATTATTGATGTAAATATGAACAAGCAATATTTGATGCCTAGAGACGTCAGTAGGAGTTAACTCCAAAAGTACCTGGAGGTATCACCCGGATGTAATGAGTTAAGGATGAATAATAATATGATGGAAAAAGGAGTGAATACTCCAAACATTACACAAAAAAGGAAAAAGAAAACATGAAAACATTTCAATGAATGCCTTCATCAACATGAATACAATAATAATACAATAATAAAACAGAGGTATGAATTAGTGCATCAAGAATGACATCACAATAAACAGTGAGTTTTATTGAACAATAATTGTTGGATTGATAAACAAGGTTAAAAAAAGAAATAAATACAATGATACTTCAACGAGGGAGTAGATAAAAGAAAATAGAAATGTAGTTTGTTGTGGAGATAAAGTAAGAAAGGAAAACATATACAACTAATGTGTAACAAAGTGCAGAAATGTGTGAAAATAAGATGGGCAGAAACTTTAAGCATGATTAAGACAAGAATTGGAAAGGGATTTTAGGGAAAAATAAAGACTGCTTTGATTTTTCCAATAAAGGTGATTATTTTTCTTTTTACTGATGCAAAAATAAGAAGATTGTTTTCATAAAAAATATTCAGTATGCGGAAGTGGTATAAACGGTAAGAATTTAAGAAATGCCAAGTAGAACTTATGGATTAGGTACATGGACTACTATAGTTACTAATTTAAATTGATTATGTTTGTTTCCTGGGATAATCTGAAGCATATTTCAGAAGAGTTCTGGGGATAAATGCTCTATAATCAAGTATGCATAGAATTAAGATTATTTTCTTTGTTTCTTCCGTATTTTCTGTTATAGTGCCATACCATCCCTGGGATTCATGAAAGCTCTGTGTTAGAATAAGTGTATTCTTGGAGAGATTGGATCATGCCCGTGCAGCACAGCAGAGTGCCTTGCATAATTATGAAGGCATGCTACTGTATAACCTGCATGGGTACAATCTGGGAACAAGTGCAGGGGGGCGTGTCCAAGCAGTATTCGCAGAGTAAACACCCCTGCAATCAGGAAATGCTGTATGGCACTTTGAAAACAAAAACAGTGTCCGTGGACACTGTTACCATACCTCCTAACTGAACAGATATTCACAGAATGTCCAGATTTGTGCCTCATATGTTAGGGTGTATTCCTTTTAATGTCATCGCAATGAGCTGAGGATTGAAGTCATTAAATAATGACAAACATTTGAATGTAAAACTCCACATCCTTCAAATATGTCATGCTAATGCAAAACCTATTATTCTATCAACTTTGTAAGTTTGTAAGATCAATATTTAAAATCTGTCCCTCTTTGCCCCCCCCCCATCATGTTAGGCTTTGTCTAGATGTTATGTTCTAAGAGGTGGAGCGGTATAACTGTTAGCTATGTGCATATCCCTAAACTAAGAAAAATAAAACAAAAATATTTATATTTCCACTCCCTACTAAAGTTTAAGCATAACTGAGCAGGTGTGCACATTGTGCAGCTGTGTTCAGCATAGCTTAAACATCCGAAGGAGCTAAATAGAAATATACAGCCAAAATTGCCAAAATGAGATAGTGTAGTGGTTCGAGCTTTTGTTTAGAATGCAGTCATTCACGGTTCGAGCCCCAATTTAGTCCATTCATTTTTATATGTGAAAGCATCACTAAAATGTCTTTGTTTTTATAAATAGGTAGTGAATAATATATATTTGTTAACCAGGGTAGTGTATCAGGTCCAAATGTGAGGTGTCAGGGTAGTACAGACGTGAAAGCCCCCCATTTAAACACAAGTGTCCCATACAGTATAGCCACAAAAGAATATAATGTAATGAATGCACATAGTGGGATGTTATGGAAGGTAAACATACATATCATAAGATGTCATTAATAAGGAATCAACTCCACAGTCCTGATAGTCCATAAAATGAAAGCTGAACAATGCTATATTTTGCACAGCGATGCTAAGCCAGTGTAAGCATTGCTTAAATCTAAATGCTTAGCAATAATTAGCATAGCTAAGCAGATTTGTGCACTGGTAAGCATTTCTTAGCATCTACCCCTTTAACTTGAAAAACAAAAACCAAATGGAAAGAATCAGGCTAGGAACAGATTTATAAACCATTTAATTGATGCCTCCCAATGATCAACCACATATGGGGAATTCAAACAGATTTATGGCAACACCTTTGATAAATCCAAGATTCCTGAAGAGTTTATGAAAGTCAGGCACAAGTTATTTAACAGTGGATACTCTATGGCATGCTTAATGCAAAAAATCAGGTATTAAGAATAAGTGAAGGTGGGGTCACAAGTAATAGGAAAATAAATGTGGTTGATCATTGGGAGGCATCATTTAAATGTTTTATAAATCTGTTTCTAGCCTGCTTCTTTCCGTTTGCTTTTTGTTTTTCAAGTTATAGTTTTGCTTCGTTATAGTTTGCGCATCTACCCCTTTAACCAATGCGTATCTTAGCTAAGCAGGTTTGCGCGCTGCTTAGCTTAGCTCAGCATATTCAAAATCAGCCAGTCACTGCAAAGGGTGGGAATCCAGCCCTATTTAAACCCTGCAGGTGGGAATACAACCATAACCAGATGTAATTGATCACTGCAGGTACTATGGATGGCGTTGGTGAGGGTGTGCACTTTCGGGTGCAGTGGTGTGATATTCAGGAGCTCAGGGTCATGGCAGGACTCCTCATAAAAGACCTTGAAAGGAGACTGCTGCAGGACCAGTATCAGGGCTCCCAGTACAAATTGGAGGCCTGGGACCATCTCACACATGACCTCAGCAGTGCTGCTGGCATCCCTCAGACTGGAGAGCAGGTCCAGCGACATTATTCTGACCTGAAGCATAGGAAGTGGGACCTCTTGGACCAGTGGATCCAAGATGCTCGGGCATAGAATGTCCCAACAGTGTGTAAGTATATGTATCAATTATTGTGTATCAAAGTCCAGCCTAAGTATGAGATGTATAGGTATGCATAAATGTTTCTCTATCTCTTGTACAGCTGCAGATGAGAAGGCTATAAAGGTGGATGCTGATGCCAGCTGGCTGTTAAGGCTGCATCCTGAGACTGGTGACTACAAGCCTAGCATGCAGTAGTCAAGCCAAATAAATAGAAAGGAGTAGAATGTCACCTGCCAGTAGTTAGAAATGTGTCTTGTTTGTACTGAATAAATGAGGCATTAGCAGAGTGATAGTAATGTACAGTATATATATATATATATATATATATATATATATATATATATATATATATATATATATATATATATATATATATATATCAATAAAAGTGTCAGTACCTGTCAATAAAACTCAAAACCCCAGATTGTTGTGCTTACTTTGGTATGTGGTAGTATGAATCTAAATGTGTACAGGTTTTGCACAGCAACCATGGCTCTGACAGCATTAATTAATTGAAGGTCATCTGACAAAGATTGTAGAGTAGCAGAACAAATTAAATATAAGAAATGTTTCATGCACCAAGATCTGATCCCTGAATAGT
>NC_056725.1:1590440787-1590503287 GCF_019279795.1 Protopterus annectens
TTGTCACACACCTCCATGAAGTTCTCCTCACAGGCAAGGAAGAGGGGCAATGCTCACATGAGGTACTCAGTTATGGGAGTGTGTTTCCATGCTATTGGGTATATGAATGATACCACAGCTGTACTACATGCAATTAGCAAGTGGGGGAATCCATTTGGTACACAGGCCACCCTATGCTGCTCGGTCTTGAAAAATTATGTATTCACCACAGCCATTGTCAACCTCTTTTGCAAACCCCACTACCATCTCAACTTCTACATTCTTTTGCTAACACCATACATACCCATCATTTCTGCATCCCCTCTGTCCTCTTCACCAACATGCCCATTGTAATCTGCTCCAATCATCACTCTCTCACCCTTAGGTACACTCATCACCACTTCATCCAACCACACCAAAGTACTTCTGTCTCATGTATCACACACGCAATTAGTGGAGCATATGCACTAACAACTGTCATGATTGCACCATCATTTCCCAGCCTCCTAAACATCACTCTACCTGACACTCTTATCACCTCCACAAACACTCTTGTCATAATGTTCCTTCAGGTTAACCCCTACACCAGTTTCCCTCCCATACACACCATGATAGAACTATTAGTACCCGACTCCGATACACACAGATGCACACCTCTTCCATCTGGTCTCTTACACACTGAATGTATCCACCTTTCTTATGTCCATGATATCAGCTAGATCTGTCCCCATACCAGTCATACGCACAACATTAACAGTTCCTACCCTCGCTACTACACTCCTATCCTTTCTCCTCTCTGCCAGCCATATCAGCATCAGACATCCTTCAAGGTATGTCTGTGAATGCAAAGCTACAGCACTATCAAATGATGCATGTATGTTACAGCAATATGAAGAAAGTGTCACTAATGTTGGCCCATAGCCCACCATGTATGTGGTGTGCCTCTAGATGTCCTGCCCTAACAGGTTGACATGACTGACTGAGCAGCAAGACTGTAATTACAGTGTACCCCACTGAAATAGAAAAGAAATGTATAGCATGTATTACCTGTGCATATGTATGTATGGCTAGGTGTACCTGGCTGCCTCATAGCAACTGACATGGGATGCAATACATCAGGTAAATAAGCTGTACATGTTGCACACATGTGTAACCTTAGTTTCTGTGCATCCAACAGAGTTAGACTTCTACAGCTACTGGTTGTGGCATTGACACAGATATTGGTAGTATAATAAGCATGAGTTTCACACTGAAATTGTAGAGGTGTCCAACTGTGGTCTGACCTTGTGTCCATGTCTACTACAAACAGATATATGATGACTCACATAGCTGTATGGCCTCAGCAATACCTTGCTTGTAAAATCTGTTTCCACCAAAGTAGAGCAAACCCCTTTACTGGACAGCAACAATGCACAAAGCACAAAATGTGATGCTATATTGGCTGTGCAGGGCAAAGTAGGAGTAGGAACCAACTGGGCAGCATGTCAACCTTTGTCTGAATGAGCATATTAGGTCACAGGTGGATTACTGTAAGGCTAACTATGAGTACAAATTGGACACATCCACTAAGGGCAATCACAAGGCTATCTTCACATATGTCTGCAGTCTCAGAGGCAACAACCCAATCCACCCTGCAATGGTGGTCAGTCACAGCACATACACACACACCATAGCTACAGCCAACCTGCTGCAGACAGGTTTAGGGCAAACATCACCCCACTCGGTTCACCATCAGTATAGGTGGATAGGCACAGCACATGCACCTCCTCCCCTCATCATCATGGATCAGGTGCAAACTGCCTAATCAAAGTTAACAAAAGCAAATCCTCTTGGGGCCTGATAACCTTTCTGTCTGCATCCTATATGAACCCAGGCATATGCTTCCAGCTCCATTACACACTGTATGCAAGCAAAGCCTGAACACCATTGACATCCCATCTGCAAGGAACACAGCCACTGTCATCCCTCTACACAAAAGTGAATGATGACTAGTGGTTTATGCAATGTACGAGTCCTCATTGGGGGGAACATGACACATCAGGACCAGGAGTACTATGCATGTTCATACAGTGCTGCCAGGTACAGGGGTATGATGTGTTTGTAAGTGGTGGCTAATGTTAGCCCATATGCATGTGCTGGCTCTGTAAAGAACTCTGGGCAATGTCTGAGGTCCTGTGATGTTTTCCCCTGTTTATGTCTTCCAGGTGCCATGCAGTGGCAACTGCCTTACATCGATGCAGAGACAGCAGCCATCACAGAAGCTGTAATCTTAAACTATGCCATCCTTTCTGGCCATAGCCGGCAAAATCTGCGGGAACGGACTGCCCTGTAGGATGAGATCATCCACAGAGGGAACATCTTGGGCCACCATGGACGCACATATGATCATGTCAGGCATAGAGCAACTGACCTGATACATCTTGCCCAGTAAAGGGCTGCTGCTGTAGTGAGGGACTGTACTGCTACCAATGGGGGGGGTCAGCAACACAGACCCCACTTATGGTGACAGAAGAGCTCCTTGCCAACCTTGGGGTAGCCCCCACACAACCTCAAACATGGGAAACAGCAGTCGTGGAGGTGGGTGGCACCCAGACAACAGGCAAGGAGCATCTAGGTAAGGCCAAAGTGCACATAAATGTAATGAGGTAGCATTTAAACTGTCTTCTGTAGAGTCTCTAGATGCATATGTCAGTGCAAAATGGATTAGTGGTTGGGGTTTAATAATGCACACAAGTGCACATATATGGTGGAGGACAGCAGATTGTGTAATATCATAGTGTGTACTGTACATGTGCATAAATGTAGCATTCATCTTGTACCAATACCTAATTTGAATCTACTGACAATACCTCTCCCTCACAACTACATAGGTCCCTCTGGTCTGCACATGGGACAGCAGCCTGAAGCCAGGAAGTATGGTGATTTTCCTGTTGTGGCTCACCAGTACCTCAGGCATGCTACAGTTAATGCATGTGACTATGCACACATCTGCTACACGCAGCCATTTGGCAATATCTGCATGTTCACTTGTGGTGGTGTTCACTGCATTGCATCATAGTGGTCATCACAGTGGCCTATTTACAGGAGATGTCACATAACTATAGCATACCTCACAACCTGTCATTGCAGGACATCTGAAGAAAGACTGACAAAATGGGGGAAACAAAGGCTCAAAACTAGGGTCATACTGTATAAATTAGTGGTATACAGTACATATAAATGGTGTACACTCCTGATAGAATGCCAGGTATTTGTGATATGCAAAAATGAGAGCATAAAAGGCAAGTTCAAAATACTGCCAACCTTTCATGTGATCTATAACCTGTACAATTCAATTGTAAAGCAAACAAATCTGTTAGGGGAACAATAATGACACATAACAATAGTACAACAACCTAGATGCATATGTGTGCACAGGCTGAAGCTACTACTGTGTCAAGGCAGCTTTCGATATAACTACAGCAGTACATCTTACTGGGTACACACATGTCATCAATTGCAGAAACTCTTTGCTTAACAGCAAATAATGGTCAGCTGTCCTACCAGGATTATCCTACCATATACCCAGTTGCCTGCTACAACAACAACCATGGTTTGCATAGAGCTGACGAAGCTGCTAAGGAACCACATGTTTGAGATGTATCAGTCTTGAGAAGGGTACCAAAATATTTCCACAGCATTGCACATACCGTGGAACACAGTGCAGACAGTCATCAAAAGGTGGTGAAAATATGAGGCTACAGTGACATTGTGAAGGAGTGGACATCCCACCAAAGTCTATGAGAATACAAGACCAAAACTGGCCAGGGAGGCTTTCTTCCCATAATAGGGACTTTATCAGAACAATTTTCAAAACCCAACCTGGCCCTTTTATATGTTAAACAGGCTCTTACATCACATCAGTTACCTAATTAATAAATCTTATTAACTATTAAAAGTCACAACTTGAATGAACATGTTAAAATCACATTGTAAAATTCCAACTACATAAATATAACAATATGCTGTCTATGCCATGATGCAGCAGGCCATGGGCATGTGATCCTGGACGGTCACAACAGGGACATGGATCCAGCAGGCAGCAATCACCATCTGGGATTAGTTCTGCATTTGGACTCATCCCTGGTGGTGCCAGTGAAACCCTTGGCAGGCCCAGTTCCCATGTCGATGGCCAGAGATGGTGAACTGTACACTCTGTCATGTATGCCCACAGCTGTCCAAAATACCCCTATGTAGGGCGCCCACATGGCATGACTGTGTGCATAGAAATGGTGAACTGTACACTCTGTCATGTATGCCCACAGCTGTCCAAAATACCCCTATGTAGGGCGCCCACATGGCATGACTGTGTGCATAGAAATACACACACACATACATCACCATCACACACACACACACACACACACACACACACACACACACACACACACACACACACACACAATGTCAACTGTATGGCCCAGCATAGCCTTCTGGCAAACAAACACAACACCCTGTGCATATGATGATACCTGTGCCACATCCCTGCTATCCATACCATTGATGCAGGGACATGCTAATATGGGTCTTATGCACAGGGTGACTATAGTAGAGTGTAGCTATTTAATGCTGTGTAAGGTGTTGCCATCTGACATTTGTAATGGGTACACATCAGAGTGTGTGTGTACATTTTCAGCCATGATGCATTATTGGTGTTAGTAACACTAAACAAATGTCTTCTCACATGCTATATTCTGTTTGTGTTCCAGATGTCTGTGTGTCAGCAGGATGTGACCCTGCAGACATCATCGAAGAGGGGTATGGCAGTGTTGTAAGACATCAAACATGTCACTGCCGAGGTACAGCTGTATCTGCACATATTTCCCAGGTCTGTGTAACAGTTATTGCATGTGCCTCACAGCTTATAGGGCTGAGGAGTTGTATGTGAGTCTATGGTGGTTGACCTCAGCTCTAGTAGAGTGGACAGTGGTAAGTGTGGTGACTGTAATACACCTCATATTGCTAGCACCCTAAACTCCAGATTATATTGTGTCAACCAAACACACAGAGAATACTGTTCACACACACACACACACACACACACACACACACACACACACACACACACACACACACACACACACACACACACACACACACACACACACAATCATGCACTCACAGGATAACAGTTGCCAGTGTTGTGTTTGAAACCCTACCCATCAAGTTGTGGTACCACACTATTATGCAGTTATTGTAGGTGGCACAAGACTACTAGTGTGATGAGTGTTACAAGGTACCTGTAAGGTAATTATCAACACGTGGCCTTATGAGGTATGGCAATGGCGGGTGTACTGGGTGTGATGTGTCACATACAAGTCTGCACACTCACAACCACTGCTGTACACACACACACACACACACACACACACACACACACACACACACACACACACACACACACACACACACACACTCACACTTGCCAGTACTGACATTAGCAGACCAACCTATCTTATTATTCATACCATACTATTCCATAATGTTGCACAGAGATTATAGGGCTGATGAGTGTCTACAGATACCACTGTGGTTGATGTGAACAGCGGACCTCATGCAGTAGGCCTAGGAATATGTACTGTGAGTACCATGGCATAAAATATGAAACCATGCCCATCCAATGGATGTTGGTTTTACGCAAACACACACAATACTCTTCCCTCACACACACTTGTCAGAACTGGGATTAGAACCCCTACCAATCAATTTATTGTTATTACATTGTTACATATTTATCGGACATGCCACAGAGGTTATGGGGTGACACTTGTCCGAAGGTACTACTAAGGTGAGGGACATCACCAGGCTTTGCAAATTATTACAATGGGTGATGTACTGGGTGAGAGAGGCCACAAAATATTGTAACCTACACATATACACACTTACACACAATAATACATGCACACAAACATTTGCCAGGACTCATATTAGAACCCCTAGCTATGTAGTTATTGGTATTATAGTGTTATGTAGTTACTGCTCACACCACAAAGCTTATAGGCTGGGGAGTGTCCCAAGGTACCTATATAATGAATAATATCTACAGCACTTGTAAGGTATGGTGATGGTAGTGATAATGGGTGAAACGGGTCACCAATTACTTTCACCCACATGTTTACACACTCACAGACACTTTTATACACACTAATGTACACACACACATTTGACAGTACTGAGATCAATAGATTCAAAGATTCATAGGTGTGTACTTGACAAATGGCCATGGAGGCTGTACAAGGCTAGCCCATGGGAATACACCAACATCATGCCACCTGACAATACTCCCAGTGTGTCTACTAAGTATAGTCACTGGAGTGATCACCAGGGTGAGTATTCTATTCCCCATCCACTCCTCAAGATTTCTCTTGAAGAGGGCCAGTGATGTGTTCTGCTTGATATGTATGTGACATCTATTCCATAGTGTGGCCAGTCTCTGGGTTGTGAACCTGTCCCTCAAGCATGTGCTGTTGATTGTGAGGATGGAGTTGAGGTATATGGGCATGTTGTGTGGACAGATTGGTTTCTTCGGATGTAGCATTCTTGACAAGGTTAGGTCAGACATGGCTGTGTATGTCAGGCAGAGATTGCACCTAATTAGCCAATATGAGACAGAAATTCATTGGAGTTGTTGGAGTCTGTCCATTCAGGGCTAGTGTGTAGTACCTAAGATCCCCTTTGTGAGGTACATTTGCAGCCTCCCTGTTGTTGAAGGTGTCCAGTGGGGTACATGGCTAATGGGCCATAGTACACATTGACTGGCCTACTGAGGGGAGAGTACTGTCCTTTCACTTCCTAGACTCAACATCCTTAGTCAGGGGAAGTGACACATGGAAGGACATTTGGAAGACAGTGGCACTGTGGTAGTCAACAGAGAGATCACTGTCAACCTGTGTTCCCAGTTCCCTTATACCAACATCAGTGTTCAGTGGACTAACATCAATGTATAACTTTATGGAAACTATGTCGTAGCCAAAGGGGATGGCAACACATCATCTGGCATTGAGCTTATGTTCAGGGTTTTGACAACAGTCATAGGTCTCAGAGAGGCCTTTGTGAGGGATGTCAGCCTCACGTGGGGGTGTAATAACAGCACCCACCTTGTAATCGTCTGCAAACATTGTCAGCCGGGGCATCTTTGTATTGGGCTGGTTCTCAGAGGTGTGGATACCAAACATGAGGGGACCCAGGTCCACAATCTGTGGGGCTCCACTCATGACTGCTTAGCAGTTTGACATGGAGTCTGCTGCTTTCACAATGTGGGTTCTATCTGTGAGCCAGTTTGCAGGCCACTTACTGATGTAGGGGTTGCTGGCTACCTGAGTGTGTTTCTGTATGATTCCTGAGTGGAGAGTGATATCCAAGGATTAGATGGGCTGTCTTTCTTTTTATCTATTCCATACTGTCAAATAGTTATTGCACATGGCACAATGCTTATATGCCTGCAGAGTGTCTACAGGTCCCTCTACAGTGGATGACAACTGCAGGCCTTAAAATGTGAACACTGAGAAATGTACTGAGTGGACAACAGCAAAAAGAAGCAAAACCCACCCCCAATGGATATGGTTCTCACACAAACACAACCCCCCACAGACAAGATACTGTTTTTGCACACACACACACACACACACACACACACACACACACACACACACACACACACACACACACACACACACACACACACACACACATACAAACACACACTTGCCAGGATTTAGATTACAACCCCTACCTATCTCTTTATTGCTACTATAGTGTTACACATTTATCACATGCAAAACAGACCTTATAGGGTGAAGGCTGTCCAAAGGTACTTCTAAGGTGAGGAACATCACCAGCCCATGTAAAGTATGGCAATGGGTGATGAACTGAATGAGAGTGGCCACAAAAAGCTTTAAACTACAGATATACACAGTTACACACAATTTGCCAGAACTGGGATTAGAACTCCTACCTAACTAGGTATTTGTACTATAGTGTTACACAGTTATCCCACATGCCGCAGAGCTTATAGGGCTGAGGCCTGATGAAAGGGACTTATAGGGTGACTGTTATCTGCAGGACTGCTAAAGTAGGGCAATGGGAAGTGTACTGGGCTTGAATGGACCCAAAATCTTTAACTTATAAACACACGAACACATGCACACGCAATTTTACATTTGCCAGGACTGAGATTAGAACTCCTACCTAACTCATTATTTGTACTATAGTGTTACACAATTATCACACATGCCAGAGAACTTATAGAGCTGTGGCCTGACAAAAGGACTTCTATGGTGACTGATATCTGCAGGACTGCTAAAGTAGGGCAATGGGAAGTATACTGGGTTTGAATGGACTCAAAATCTTTAACTTATAAATACACATGCACACACTTTTACATTTGCCAAGACTGAGATTAGAACTCCTACCTAACTAGTTACTTGTACTATAGTGTCATGCAGTTATCACACACGCCATAGAGCTTACAAGGCTGAGGACTGATGAAAAGTACTTCTACAATGACTATTCTGCAGGACTGCTAAAGTAGGCCAATGAGAAGTGGACTGAGTGAGAAAGGCCTGTTAATTCCTAGATCCTACTGACAATTCTCTAAGTGTATGAGCATGCCAAGTGTGACCTTCTATAGTAAATGTGGGACTCCATTCTAGGGATTGTTGTACTCCAGCCCAGTTTGTTTTGTGCTACAGCCATACCTCTCAAACTGTTGGTGCAGGATATCTGGAGATATGAGGAGACAAAGGGCTATATGGTGATTGTAACTAGTCCTCTTAGTAATGTATGGGTTGCTAGGTTTACAGGGTTTGTTTTAGTAGACATCTGATATATATGACCTTTGACAGTTTCATGTATTTTTTTCAGTACCTCATGACATACCTTCTCAGATCATCAGAGTAATTTACCAATGAATACAGGATGGATGATGCACACATCAATATTATGGGCCAAATGCTAGACATTCTTGCACAATCCAGCCTGTTGAGAGGTATGCCTACAACCAATTGACTACTGGTGCTGTGAAAATGGTCCAGCACCTTGGTGGAATCTCTGTGCATTTCTGTTCTGTCATGATCTGATTTCTAGTCCATGGTTGGGTAATATAAGTCAGGCAGGATCAGGATGACAAGCAGACTTCAGATAGATTTGTAGGGGATAACATATTTGGTGGGGGGGTGTCCTGGGTCAGATATGTTGGCCTATAGCTACCAGTATTTTGCAGAGGGGTCTTCTCAGAGGTTGACTGCACTTTGGGGGTCTTGTGTGTGTCAGACTATTTGACCAGCCTGGAGGTGTGTGTGTGTCTCACATACATGTATGTCTCACATCATTTGGCTTGGCTGGCCAGATTTTGGGGTCAGAATATTGCATAGGATGAGTGATCAGGGATGGATGTGTTACTTCCCATGGCTGTAGGCCAGGGTTCTGTGAAGGCAGACATGTCACCATCATCCAGGGTTAGGACTGCCTGCAATGAGTGCATTCCCATGTTTAGACTTCTAGCCCTGCTTGTCGACTGTACAGAGTATCACAGAATGTCCAGATTAATGACTCATATATCTGGTGGGTTACACAAATGAGTGTGGTGTTCAAGGAAAAGTGTTTTGCAAGTCACTCAGGGTTGAAGTCAGATATTATTGATAGCTGACGTTGCAGTTTCAAACTTCATACCCTTCAGACATTCCATGCTAATATAATCATTCCATCAACTTTATTAGAGCATTATTTCAAAGGTGTCCTTCTCTTTGGACCTTTATCACCCCATTATTCATGGCTTTGTCCAGATTTATGGCTCTCTGAGGCTGGCAGCTTTGCTCTTAGCAGTTAGCAGCATGGCCTTTCTTTGCATTTTGTAGACTGTGTTATGTTGGTGTTATGGACCTCATGACACTCCCTAAAAAGGGCACTGTGGGTGAGGCATGGGCATTTTCCAGAGGCCTGTAAGCCAGGTGTGACAGATGCAGGCCATCAGTAGCAAGGCAGTGCATTCTGATGATAATATGTTTGCATGCTGCCAGGCAGTGGACATCCCTGGGTTGGCACCAGTAAGTTGACGGGGTGTTACTGACAATTGCTTTCTGTTTGTGCTGAGCCATCACTCTAGTTGACAGCTGGATGCTGCTTAAGGCTAGGGATATGTTACTGCATTTCTATGGGACTATGGGTGGGGAGGGTGACACATAGGTACACAATACACATTTGCACATACTGTGCTGATATTTGCTTAATATTTTGGTCCCATTTAGCATACCAGTGTGCCCTATTTTTGCGACTACTGGCATAACAGTGTTGACCATAGGTTAGATTGTTCTGGCATAAATATTTTTAGTTTCAGACTTCTATCCTTTCAGAACTATACTGCCACTGCCAGACCTGCTGTGATATCACTGTGTAAGTCTGTAAAGGGAAATGTCATGGATGTTGCCATGTGGGGGACTTTGTCAGACATTTCTGTATGGTTTTCTCCAGCTGATCTGTTGGGAGAGGCTGGGGTGAGTATGGGACCCCCACTTTGACATCCATGCATGTGACCTATGACCCACCAGTTATTTGGCTCACTACATATATTGCAATACTATTTGTCAACTAGGGTGATACTGCATAATGTGAGTAAGCCATTAGTGGGCAGACACTTTCTGCTGTCCCACATAGCTGTCAGTTGTCTGCGGCTATCCCAGTAAGCTACCCCATTCCCTTGCATGATTGCATCAATACCATAGATATGCTATTTATTGTTAAAAATACTGACTTACCTTGTGCCTGAGGCAGTTGTAAGGATGGTGCTTGAGGGTTGACTATGTTGGATTCATGCAGTACACTGCCTACACATGGTAAGGTATAGGTGGTGTGATGTTTGTCATCCATTTTACTGTGTGTGTAAGTCAGAGAGAGATATCAGTCCTTTGGGCCTTACAGTGTGAGTATATGTGCTATGCGTTGCCTCTTTGCCAAGGCCAGGGCATACTGGGTACATTTCCATCTGCCTACAGGGGTAGGCTCAGGATGTTCCTCCTCCAAGTCCCTCTGTGCTTATGGAGACCTTGGCAATGGTGGGAGGACGTGTGGCCCTTCCTTGTTTTGTTCCTGCTGCAGCTGTTTCCACAGGATCATATTGTGTAGCATGGCACATACTTTGAACATGAGTGCATATGTGGCTAGAGAGTACTGCAAGGTTCCACCAGATATGTCAAGGCAGTGGAACCGTGACTTGAGCATCCTAAACACATGCTCTATAATGATCCTGGTTTGTGCATGTGCCTCATTATGGAGTTCTTGTGTGGGTGTATGTGCATTTCTGACAGGTGTCATCAGCCAGGGTTCAAGTGTGTAGCCAGCATCCCCCACCAGATGGCCATATGGGATGTCCCCACTGGCAAATGCCTGGTACAGCTGTGACGAATGCCAGATGTGGGAGTTGTGATAGCTTCCAGGGCTGCCAGCACACACATTCATGATAATGCCCTGAGCATCGCACATGACCTGGCACTTGATGGGATGGTACCCCTTGCAGTTAAGGTAGACCCTACCATGGTCACTGGGTGGTGTTTTGATGTGGATATGTGTGCAGTCTATGGCACCCAGTATATCCGGGTATTCTGCTACATGGTGAAAGAGACCCATATTGCTTGTCCTCTCCTTATAGGTTCTGGGGAAGTAAATGTGCGCAGTGACATGTGGTCACATGGCATCCAGGAACTGGTGGAGTATTCTGGATGCAGATGCCTGTGATGCCCCCATGATATCCCCCAGTTAGTCTTTGGAAAGTACTTGTAGCTAGTATTCTTAAGGCTACACATACCTTGGTATCCAATAGGATGGGTTCCCCTCTGTTGGTTCTGGGTCTGAGGTGAGGCTGGCACAGCTCGAGTTGCTGAGTTATGTCTCTGTCCATGCTGTAGTGCTCTGCTATCTCTAGATCATGTAGCCCGTGGTAGGTTACCCTGGGTCTAAACATTCTTCTCCTCCTCCTCCGAGTCAGTTGTCAGCATTATCCTCCTCAGTGCCCTCAACCTCTTGCACATACTGATAGATCAAAGCGATGGCAGCACCTAACATTCTTTGCTATTTTTATCAGTTAAAATTCCCCTATATGTGTACACCTATGGTGCAGAGTTTGTGGGAAAAAACAGACTGGAAGGTGTTTGCATAGTTTATAGTGGTGTGCTGCAGATGTTGCCTGTGTGATCGGCTGACTTTGAGACATTCCACCTGCCAGCTATTTTACATGTATTTGAATGGCTGTATTTTGCTATTTCCTTTTTTGTCTTCTCCCCCCTTCACATTTTCACCCCTTTTAAGCCCTGAGGCGCAGCGTGTAAACCCACTACCTAAATGTAATCAGTTTCTATTTCTGTTTTTTTTTTTTTTTTTTTTTTTGGTTTAAGTACCAGTTCGTGCTGCCACACCCATTTAGCCAAGGTAAACACATTTTAGCAGAAATGGCCCTCCCTGGACGCGAACACACTCTTCATTTCATGGAGTAAGACATTACAGCCTCAGAAACATCCCCTTATTTAACTGTGCTTAGCTAAGTGCAAATCCAGGCAACGGAGCTCCAATGTGCTTACAACAAGCATGACACACACCCTTTTCATGTTAGCTGCTCCTCCTGCCTACACTATCCTGTTCTAGCACCTACACAGTTAGGTGTAGTGCGTGGACTTAGAATATTTTGTGATTCAGTAAATTCCCCTCATTTGCATACCCCACTGCCTTAGTCCATAGTTATGTTCTGACACTGAGCCTTTCCTCTTGACAACCGGTGTTCTCTGGTAATGTTTTCATTCTGCATGCCATTGACTATAATGGCAAAATGCAGCTTTCAGCTAAAATTGAGTTTTAATTTTTTTTTTTTTGGCACAATCCCATTTGAGTGCCACTGCCCTATGCTTAAACGGCCGAGATCGGCCCAAAAAAAAATACTTTGATTTTTTGTTAAACACTTTCCCATGCCAATGGCCATATATTTGCCCATTGGCATGCCTAAAGTTTATGACACATGCTTTTATTTCAGCTGTCATGCCTCCGTTTTCTTATTTGCAGAAATGTGTTTGGTTAGTAATTGAATACATTTCTGCAACTAGCATTGCTCCTGCTTCCTGAATCACTAATTCACGTCATTTGCATGTTTTTTCACCAGCAAATGAGGTAATTAGCATTCTGAAGGGCTGTCTGTGCAGGAACAGCATCGGCAGGCTCGTGCACATCATATCAGTTGTTTTCTGAATTGCTCGGCAGCCATATTCCATGCAGGAGCACTCCTGCATGGAAAGTTTTATTTAATGAATCCCAGAGCATGTTTTTCTCTTTTGAACTATTCTTCTGATTCACCATTTTAAGTAATTTTTTTTTAATATCTTCCTGGTATCCCTAGCAAAACATTTAAAGCATTATTTATGATGAGAAGCATCTGTTTTTTTTTCTGTTCTTGGAATAGAAAACGATATCTTCCTGGCATCCCTAACAAAACATGTAAAGCATTATTTCTGATGAGAAACATCTGTTCTTTTCTGTTCTTGGGATATTGAAGAAGATTGATATGTAAATCTTTTCCTTCCGACCATCTTGACATTATATTCCCTCATCTTACGTATCTTCTAAACATTCCTTTATTATTACCCAGCCATAGAACCTGAAGGCATGTCAGTATACCTACTCTGTCTGAACTCTTACCTCAGCATTGATGTTATCTTTCACTGAAACAGCAATTAAGAATGGAAATTGTAATATTTCCTCAGAACTACATAATGTTGCATTCAATAAATTCTAATCATATAAAATGAGAGACAGAAACAAAACTTCCAAAATAGCCATTATATCTAAACTTTTTTCATTTGTTTTCCAGCTGTCGAAACTACTTTATACTTTTTCAATATTGTACAATATGCTGTCTTCTATATCTAAGTACAGGAATCTGTTTTTGTCCCATCTTCTCTCTGGTTTGAACACTGAACTCTTTTTTTCAGCAGCCTCCCTTGCTCTTTTACACATTATCACCACTTCCTTCATCTGCTTTATGCAATGTAAAACTTCAGAATCTTTGAAAGATTTTTATACTTTGTGGAAAAAAGTGTTTAACTTTTACAGGATATAGGCATAAAAACTTGAGTTTCCTAAATCCATATTCATTGATTGCCGATTTTCTCTTTCTCTCTCTCTCTCTCTCTCTCTCACACACACACACACACACACACACACACACACACACACACACACACACACACACACACACACACACACACACACACACACACACACACACACAGAATCATATCAATTTGCTAACACACACACACACACACACACACACACACACACACACACACAGAATCATATCAATTTGCTAACACACACACATACACACACACACACACACACACACACACACACACACACACACACACACACACACAGAATCATATCAATTTGCTAAGTTCTGTCAGGTCTCAGAATAAAGAAAGGATATACCAGCACACTATTTTAAATCATTAACTTTGCCCTGAATAAGTCCACTTAGTATACACCTCTTGTATTGTCTGGGACTCCACTCATTTGAATTATTTACCTTTAAGCTCTGTCCTAACTTGTTTCTCTTCTAGTTCACTGATAATTATTTCATGTTGCATCGACTTTTTGCATCTCGGCAAGTAATTCCACTAATAAGACTTTTGATGAGTCACTCATTGCAAGCATCTCATAATTTTCACCAAAGGCAGTAACTTCTTATTTGACCTTGTGGTCAACCAAGAGTTCTCACTTTTAAAACATTTCAACAGCATTCAGCCCAACTATTTTCTTTTTTTCTTTATTTTTAAATAGGCTAATAAATTTAGTGATGTAAACCAAGCAAGCTAATATGGAAGAGATATTCACCTATAAAATGTAAATGATGGTCAACAATATCCTTACTATTTTTCTAAACATGTAGGTGTGACCAAGAGAATCAATCATCATATCATCATTAAAAGTGTTACTTGATAAATTTTAGATATAAAGATCTTGAGTGTTAGGAGTTCAGTGAGCATGACTTGTAAACAAAATGAATAAATAAAATAAAAAATGTCAAGTGTATTAATAATTCAAAAGAGAACATGTTATACATATCATATAACAGCAGATAAACTATTATATCTTCTTAATTAAAATTACTAAAACCACAAGTTAATCAATCAATGATATTTTTATTAGCATGTTCATTGTTACATCTTTTGAAATTTTGTGAAAAAGCATAGCATTCTTGTATGAAACAAAAGAGAGAGAGAGAGAGAGAAAAATCAAGAGCTCAGAAGAAACTCAATTTGTGTAAAGTCTGATGGAAATGTTATTATGATGAGTCAGACCCATACCATCTAGTAATTAATTTAATCCCTCAGAATGAAAAGGCTATTGAAAATAAGATCATATTAAAATACTTATTTTGGTTAAAACTGATTCATGATAACAAAATGAAATGAGTCAACATTTTTGTCTAGTGGGATCAGTATATATTTTTTCCAAACAACATAAATAGAATAATTGAATTTAGGTAAAGATACCCAGAAATGTTATGCTAGTCAATAGCAAGTTAAAGCCACTCACATTTGCAACTAATATAAGGCATAATTTCACCTTGAATTGCATATTACATTGTGCCAAGAATGTTGGTTCTTTAGTGAACAGTGAAATCAGTGAACAGCTTCTGACAGACACATAGCATGCTCTATAAAGACCACAGCCTGGATATAAAAAGCAAAAATTATTTCTTCTGAAGTATTTCTTCAGGAGTAACAAAGATAAAGCAGAGATTCAGAGATAATTAGAGAGGGAAAGAAAGTGAGAGAGAGATAGAGAATACAAACACAGGCACACACACACACACACACACACACACACACACACACACATATATATATATATATATATATATATATATATATATATATATATATTTACTTCACAATGCCAAATTTCTGAAACATCTAATTTTATATTACCGAGACCATATGATGGAATTTTTGGAATCTCAACATTGTGAATGGAGATCTGCATACAGTGAGGAACAGGAGATTTCCCTTTTCCTTGCTGTAGTGCGATCTAGGAGTTGGTATATTTAAGTAGCGGGGGTGTGGGGGCATTCTGCAATAATTGTGAAAAAGTTGTGGATGCACTTTACAATGTCGAGGTTCCAAAACTTCTATCATATGGTCTCAGCCATATGAAATTTGATGTTTCAGAAATTCAGCATTGTGAAGTGAATCCGTATGTATATGCAAGCTGCATTCAGATTTTATACGATAGAAAAGGATGTATAGTCGAGTGCATGGCTATGGTTGTGTAAAAAAGGCTATATGTGCAAGTATATTTAAGTACTCTGTGTATGTGTATATGTATATGTGTGTGTGTGTATGCATGCATGCATGTGTGCATGTGTGTCTATAAAGGTACAGATAGAAAAAAAGGAACAAAATAGTAGAGAGTGAGTATGTCAACTGATTTGACTTCTGTAAATATGATACCTGCTTCGTAGCTATGCCTCTGTTTCCATTTCTTAAAGTTTTTTTTTTCTTAAAATAAAGACATTTAGAGACAGCAACAGCATTGCCAAGATCCATAAAAGACACTGTATCAAACAAAAAGGCAAGGATGGATAGGACTTTGGCCAACATTCCACTTATAAACATGTGTCCTTAGGCAAGCTGCAATAAATGTGCCTATTCTAAGAGAAGCAGGGTGATGCCTACAGTAAAAGGCATGACACATTCCCCCCATATCTCCAGCATGTCAGGAAGATAAGAAGAAGACTTGAATTCTTGTAATACCGGAGTAGTGACAATGGAAGTAAGATGCAGGGTGAAGGCAGCACTAGCAGCAACAACGATGAACACAGCAAAGCAGCACAGCAAAACAACAGGAGTCAGCACAGGATTCAAAAGCAGCTTTATTTTCTGTCTCTCACTCTAGCGCCTCGGCCACAGTAAGCCTTCAAGGAGTAAACTAACAATACTAAAGCACACTTTATATAGTCACAAAAATCATTCAATTATATCATTAAACAATTAATCAATAAAATTGATATGCACCTACAAGCTAAATAACATTCTTCCAATTACATTCTGTATTCAAGCCTCTAGGTACTAAAGTGTCATATTTTAAAATAAAAGTAGTTTCCTTCTTTAAAAGTAATCTACCCACAACTAATTCATCAGGTTCCATTTTAGCTACCTGTTGTAAAATGGTACCTTTTAAACTCTCACTACTGCCATTGTGAAATTCACAAAAATGTAAGGCTAAAGGGCTCTCCATTTTTTTATTTCTTATGTCCCTCAGATGTTCTAAAAGTCTAACCTTAAACATTCTTTTCGTTTGACCGATGTAAAATTTATTGCAACCACATTTGAGGGCATAGATTACCCTATTAGTTCTACAGTTATATGAGCCCTCTAAATCAAAATTTTTGTTATTAATTTTAAAAAAAGTTCTATGTATATATGAACAAGCTTGACATTTTCCACTTGGAAAAGTACCCAAAATAGTTAACTGAATGGGTATTTTCACAATCAGTTTAGAAAACCTAGTTTGTACAACAAAATCTTTAATGCTCTTCCCTTTTGTATAAGAAAAAAATAATTTTTTTGTCTTTAAATTCTTTAATTCATCAAAGTTGTCTAAAAATCCCCAAAAATGTAATATATTTTATTTGATCATAGTACTACAAATATTATACTTAGATACTATAAATAAATTATCTACACAATTAATAGTTTTATTAGATATAAAAATATCTCTACTTTTTTGTTTATTAAATCTATCAAGTCTAAGTTTAATAATTCTATCAATATCACTTTCAACTAACTTTTTATCATAATTTCTTCTCAAAAACATCTTTTTAGTTTCATGAACCTCTTTAAAAAAATCTCATCAGTGTTACATAAACGTGAAATTCTTAAGAATTCTCCATATGGTAAAGCATTGATAACATGAAAGGGATGGCAACTATCAGCTTTCAAAAAATCATTTGGCTCTCCAAATTTTCTATGTAAGCTAGTTAAGATGGGTTGACCAACAATACCCTGTACATTCACATCTAAAAAGTTAACTGTGTTTCCACACTGTAAACCATCAAAACAAATGTTAAATCTATTTCGTTGAATGTCTTGGACAACATTTTGTACATAATTCTTACCTCCTTCACATAAAAATATTAAGTCATCAATAAATCTAAAATACAATTTAACATATTTTTGTACAAATTCATTATTATAGATACATTCCCTTTCTACAAGACCCATGAAAATATTTGCATACATAGGTGCAAAGGGAGCACTGTGGCCGAGGCGCTAGAGTGAGAGACAGAAAATAAAGCTGCTTTTGGATCCTGTGCTGAAGGCAGCACTACCCCACTTCACAGAATGTAAATCAGTGGATGCATAAAGTATACAATCAGAAGACCCATTATGTGTTAGCCTGTTGTAGAAGTACAGTGATAGCCATAAAGTGAACATAGTAACAGAAAATTAGGTGGAAATGTTATGCTTCAATTGATGAAGAATCAAGCTGCCTTCTGAAAGAACATTACTCACGACTCATTATGTGTTACCCTATTGTATTGGTACAGCAATAGCTGTGTACTGAACCTAGTTCCAGAAAGCCACGAGGAAACATCAGGCTTCAGAGGATGATGGATCAAACTGCAATGTTTGAGAACATCACTCATCAGTAAGGCGCCACACTTGAGTTAGCAGTAGCAGGAAGGGGGAAAGACCATGAGAATGTGATGTAAAGCATGATGGCTGTGCCATGCAAAGACCATTAGTATCTTCAGTATGTGATGGGATTCCTTTTGTTTACTTAGGAATTTACTTTTTTGAGGACAGTGGTCTCGTTTTACCAATTGCTATTTTGTTGTTTACTATTTGTTATGTTCTTACAGCACTTTGTGCAATGTACAATTCATTCCTATTTTTCCTTATGTGTCTGTCTATTTCTTTCTTTCTTTGTTTTTGTATTTTTTTTAATGGGGGTAGTGCACTGATCTCAGTGGGCTGATTTCAGGTACAGCCCCAGGTGAATGTGATCGTATTTGTAAGAATAAGAGATGATCAGACATAAACATGCATTAATATGACCAATTACAATTTGTGATAACATGCAAACTTTATAATACAGAATTACTAGCATTAATCATTCATGCATGCACGTAATAACCCACTCCCTGAAGGAAACACACAGAAAAGAAGGGAAATAGTATAAAGGGAGATATATGGATGGTTTAGTGACATAGAATAATCTTTGACTGGAGTGAGAATATAAAGGAGGCAGGTAAAGGTTTGCAGAGGTTTAGGGTGGTAAAAAGGTTGTAGATGCTATGTCTTCCTTGAGGTACTCTGCACTGAGCTTAAAAACAGAGGTGTTACTTGAACCAGAGTCCAAATTCTGAGTAAGATTCATCTTTTTGGGAGTTTGAAAGAGATTCCCAAAGTATAGGGTCAGGACAGGAAGATGCATAGTTTGTGCAGTGTAGTTTAGCTTTGGTGCTTGCGGGATGGGAGTTGAATGGGAGTGATTTCAGAGGTTTTATGAAGAGGCTTTTTTTAAGTCAGTCTAGCCTTTTGTCTTCTTTTAAGATACATCCTGTTTTCTTCTGCTCTTTGTTATAGCTTGTGAGTGAAAAACTGGATTAAGTGGTCCAATCTACCTTTCAACTCAATTAAAAATAATAGTCATAAAATAAAAATAAATAAATTTGAGAATTCATATCTACAGTGAAGGGTTCAACACTGAATTTGCCTCCGCTGTCACTTTCCTCCCTCTTTTTACGTCATGTATATTTTTTTTAATTCTTCATTTATGTTCTGAATTGTTCAATTCATTATAGATATTTTTAAACCTAATGAAATGTAAACTGGAAAAATAGCCATGAAGGTTTTTAAACATATTAACATGTTTTTATTGCAATCAAGTATTACGATAAAACTAAAAGATCAAAACCATACAAATAATGAAACGATCTAACATGGTTTAACAATATAGTCTTTAACTTCTGCAAACTGAATTAATCAATGTAATTTATACCTTAGTAAATAGCAAAATGCATAATTTTACAGCAATACCCACCCTTCACAATTATTCACTACACTGGCATCAAGTCCTCATTCTCTTATAGATATTCTACATCTTCCCAAAACACTTGCAAGCTAGATCATATTCATATTCATTACTGAAATGATACTTAACACAAAGATCCTCCTCAACACAGCCATGCTCTTTTTTGCTTGTTGTTTTCTTATAGCCTTCACACACAACACATTTTTATAGATATGTCCTTTCCTTGCTTTGTGCTGCATTGCATCCGACCCTATCCACTAATTCTCCCGTATCCCCCACTTCAGTCATTTTGTTTAAACTTGCCTTCCTTCTCCTTCTTACCCTAACTAATGAATTTTCTCTCTATCTCTTCTGTTCTTCTTCTCATTTGCCTCCCACATGTGTGGGCTTTCCTTCATCACTCTGTGCAGCAGCATGTTCTTTCCTTCATGCCGCCATACGGGAGCATGGAAGGTCACTGAAGATAGTTTCAGCAAACATAAAATGACTGAAGTACAGTTGTGGAAACAGCATTCATCAATAGTGGAGTTTGCCTTTCTCTACTATTGTGCAACCTCAGAGTTGGTGTATATAAGTTGGGGGGGTCCCCCACATGGGTGTGAAGATATTTACTGAAAGCAGTTTTGGTGAACATTTTTCAAAGTGCTTTGCATTTGCCGAAACTGCCATAGAAGAGTTGACAGTAATCCTATTATTCTAACTCCTAACTCCTTCCTTTTGAGTCTCTTCTCCATGTATTTCATCTTATCAATGAATAATGTAATGCATGTCCACAGCTTCCTCTAATTTCCCATTTTACAGTGTCTCTGTTCGTTTTATTTCCCATGACTACTACAGTCTGCATTATAGTATTACTCTTATTTATCCCAACCTTCCATTTTCCTTTAGTTTTACTCAGTTCTTAGTTTTATTAATTTTTACTCACTCAGGAATGCCCATCTCTCTCTCTCTCTCTCTCTCTCTCTCTACCCACATAAATATTTCTCACTCATTGCTACAATTCTTCTGGAATATTTCTCCCATTTCTTACTTATAGTTCCTTTATCCTCTTTGTCATAATGCAGTGGAGATTCACACATGATTGGTTTATTTACCTGCTTTAAATCCCTGACATGTAGTGTTGCTTTCCTGACATCCCTTTTTCATTCTTGCTGGTGTTTTACAACACTGAAGAATAATCCTCAACTATAGATCTTGTATCAGCCCTACTGAATACAAATCCTCATAACGTACCTCCCCAGTGAACACACATACACTCTTTCTCACTGTCCTACAACATACATTCCTCTTCATTTTAAACTTGTCTTTTTACTTTTTTGTAATCATGTCCCCAGTTTATCTATGGATTACTCCTCTTTTCCATGCTAGTATTGCATTTCACTATAAAACTGTACTTCTTCAGTTGACAGTCATGCTTTCTCGGACATATCACTTCACCACTCCTTTATTATCTCCCTCATCTGACTGTACTGCTATCATTTTGCCATTTCTGACTCATCTTCTTTCAGCTTCAGCATGCCTTACATTTTAACATTATCTCAATTAATATTTTTGTTAATCTTGTTCAATTCCAGATCTCCTTCCATTCTCATCTTTCTGATTATTTTTTACCCTTTCTTTCCTATATTATCCATACATCTTATAGCTCTCTCTCTACAACACTCCACCTCTTCTCACAGCATTTCATTTCTTCTTCCATGACAGATTTTTTCTTCATCCATGAGTCCCTAATGTCTTCTTTATTTTGTGCTAACTCTCATAAGACCACACTGATTGATTGTATCTCTCTTTAATCCCCATCTCACATTGAATGCTATAGTATGTACTACAAACTGTTATTTGCATTCACCCCTTAAGTTCATATTTTCTTTTCTTTCCTTGTCCCCCCTCCCCTTTTCAAAAGAAGCTGTTTTATTGTCTGGAGCATGTAAGCTACACTATCATTTCACTTCATTGTGAAGTCCCTTACTAAATGTCCTACTAACCAACATGAGTGGCCACTGTAACACCCCTACAGTGTCATACTCCTTGGTAAGATCTGATCATAAAGCGATAACTTTAAAAGTCATCATGTCCTCTGACCCCCCCCCCCCCATGTCAGGGTCAAACAAAAAAACTTTTCCAAAGCTGACTACAATCTCCTGAGAGCAGGTATAGGCAGCTTCACAGCAACTGTCCCTTCAGCTGGAACTAGCACTAATATCCAAGCCTGCACAAAAAAAAACTCTATGACCACCTAAATAGCTGCATGGAGTCAACAATACCTGACAGGACCAAAGTGTCTTCCTCAAGGAAGAGTGAACCTGTCTGGTGGACAGCAGCAATAAAAAATACTCTATAATAAAAGGAATAAATTGCTGTCCAGGACTAAGAAGGAGCATGTGCCATGTTGGAAGCAATCTCTCCTTTATCTGAACAAGCAAATAAGGTCACTGGTGAAATCCTCTGAGGCTAACTTTGAGTGCAAATTGGCCACATCCACTAAGGACAATCACAAGTCCTTCTTCGCATACATTTGCAGTCTCAAATGTAACATTCAAATCTGCTCTGAACTGGTAGTCAAGAACACTACATACACAAATGCAGTAGATATAGCCAACCTGCTGGCTGACAGATTCAGTGAAAATTTCACCCCTCTATCCCCCACATCAGTAAAGCAGGACATCCCCATAACCTGCCCCCCTCCCCTCATTACCAGGGAGCAGGTTTTTAATGCCCTCTCAAAGACAAACATGCAGTCTCCATGGGACCTGCCAACATCCAACATAAACTCTCAGCACCATTAGGCACCCTATTCAACCAAAGCCTGATCACCGGCTTCATCCCTGCTGAATGGAGGACAGCCACTGTCATCTCTCTGCACAAAGGTGGAGCGTCCACTGACCCAGACAATTATAAGCCAATCAGCCTATGGAATGCATTATCATGGACCTTATAAATATGGACATTGGCAACCTCCAAATGCTTGACTCCACACAGTTTGTTTTTTTTCAAAGGGAGATCATGCCTATTAAACTTGGTCAACTTCTTTGAAATAGTCACCAAAGCCATGGACAAGGGGAAGGTGGTGTACACCGCCTACTTTGACATAGCTAAAGCCTTCAACACTGTTCCCCACTCAGGCATAATAGATAACTCTCCCAACTAGGCATCAACCCTTATGTTACCAGATGGGTAGCTAACTGTCTCAATGATAGAACCCACTCAGTTAAAACAGGAGAAGCCACCTCTAGTAGTAGACCTGTAACAAGTGGCATATCCCAAGGATAGGTCTTGGGACCTCTACTGTTTTGGATGTAATTTTCTGAGGTGCAAGCCAAAACCAGTGGTCTGTGGCTGAACAAGTATGCAGAGGACTGCAAGCTGGGTGCTTTTTTAAATTCCTGTAGTGATGTGAATATCCTCCAAGAGGGCCTTACCCAAACTAATAAATGATGACAGAAGCATGGCCTCAAACTGAATACCAAGAAATGCATCATTATCCCCTTTGGGAAAAATGGTGTCCCCTCTAATTATCACATTAATAACAATGTACTGAGCATGCAATCAGTCATGAGGGACTTGGGGACCCAAGTTGATAGTAACCTGACTTTTGATTACCATATTGCCTCTGTTGAACAGAAGTCTTTCTACATGGCCAACCTCATAAATAAGGGTATTTCGTCCAGGAACAAGGAGGTCATAACATCCCTGCACTCCTCCCTTATCAGACCCATTATCGAGTACAATGGCCCCTTCAGCATGTACCTTGCCAAGCACATGCAGCAGCTGGAGTGATGACAGAGGTTCCTGACCAGGAAAATCCAGGGTCTCAAACACCTATATTACACAGATAGGCTAAAAGCACTGTCCTTCTACTCAGTCTCATACAGACTGCTCAGAGGTGACCTGTGTCTGGCATACAAGGCCATCTCAGACCCAGCCTTGATGGAGTTGCTGCATATCAGTAAGTCAAACTCCACTCACACAACCCACATGCAAGGCCTTAACCTGGTCTATGACATTAATAGAACTTGTTGGCAGGATAGATTTGCGTCTCAAAGACTCCCCCATCTGTGTAATAGACTCCCTCTCTATGTCAAGCAGAGTACCTCACTAGTCCTCTTTAAGATGAACCTGGATGACTAGATAGGAAAAAGAAAATACACCCGCTGGGATCCCACCTGTGTCCCTGCTGACATTGGAAACAGGTGCTGACTTTGTGGGAACATGGGTGAAATTCTTGGCTAGGTTTATAAAGGCTTCTGGGCCAATAGCCTAGTATCATCCCATGAATCTATTAAACTACATTCATTTTCAACATCACCTTTATAACATTTGTTTGTCCCATGTTGTCTTCCTTACATTAATCCAATTCAGTCTACTGGTTGGTGTCTTGAAAAGGTAGTACTCCATTTACTATGGCTCTCACCTGTAGATATCTATGGAGTATCATAGTATCAATTATTGTTTTATTTTCTCCTGTTACATTTTATCCCCATGTAATCCACATGTTCCAAGATTACACCTTTAAAGGGAGATATCCACCTATCATCTCAGCCTTTAATTCTTGGACCATTACACTCCACAGTCTAATAAGTTACCCGCAATCTCTTAAGTCAGGATTTGGTGCAGGCACATTTCTAGCCTTCTCCTGTTTGGTTTCTACCCTCTCTTATTGTGCAATCAGTGCTCCAGTTTAGCTAATCTATTCCTGTACTGCCATTACCACCAGCAACGTGGGCTTCTCCTGCTTGGTTTCAACCTTCTCACAATTATGCAATCAATGCTCCAGCTTAACTTTTCAATTCTTGTAGTACAATTACCACTAGCCATGGCCACCTGATTCTTCATTCTTCTTCTGTGCAGATTTTCCTTGCCTTTTTGGTAACTAATTTTTCTCCTTCTGGTGATTTCTCTATCGCTTTAATCTTAGCCCTATTTCTTGCCTTCATTGCTATTCTGTTCTTATGTTCATAGGTTCATAAGTGTTTACTAGGTTAACGACCACAATGGTCTTTTTAAGCCTAGCCATGCATCCCAAATCTATGACAAGTTTAGATACCCTTGATAAGTGCAAGCATGGGCCTGGGAGATGAACCATTTACAGGTTACCTGTTTGCATCAGAGACATAGGTGCCAAACCAGGGATGAATTTCTGGTTTCCCATCCAATTGTCCGATTTGTACTTGAGTTGGATTAGGGAGGAACTCTGCTTCACATGGATGGAGAGCCTGTTCCAAAGACAGGATAGTCTCTGGGATACATACCTATCTCTCCAGCAAGTCCTATTTATATCACAATCAAGGTTTAAGTCTTTAAAATGGGTAATTCTGGTAATGTTTGTTTTGTGGATATACAGGAGGTCCATCAGAGTAGGGTCTGTCAATACCCTATATGCCAGGCATTCTTATTCTCTGTATTTGACTTAGCCCAAAGTTTCCATGGGTTCACCTCAGGGTACCTGTTTTCCTTTTCTCTATCATGTCTCCATTTTTTATTGTCCTATCCCTCCCCTTCTCTCCTTCTCATTGCTTCCCATTTCACTCCCTTGAGCTAGACAGAAGTAACACCGATGCTAGTTTCTTCTGGCTGAGATGATACCCCTACCCTAAAGCATTAAAGCTCCAGCACCTGTCATCTGGGTTTGCAGCACCATCCTCATCATACTCAGGCTCACCTCTGATGCTCTTCTTGTAGCCAGTATACTGGATCTCACCAATGTAAGGAAGATGACATAGAACATACTAGGTAACCTTAACATAGACTGACAACTAATCACCTCAGCCTCCTTAGCTAACTCAATAAGATATATTCATTTATGTATGCATTTATTTGTTTATTTGCATTCATTTACCAGGAAAGTCTGACTTGAAATTACCCCTTTTCAGCAGAGGCCTGGGGACAAAAGTTCCATAGTTACACAGACAACAAATGCAGAGCAATTCTTCTGACTCCCTCTGCCTCTATGTTTACCTTTCCTTTCTTTCTGGCATATATTCCCCCAAATCCTTGCTAATCTGTCAACATTAGTTTTTAATTCTCTATTTCCTAGTACAGTATGTATGTACTATATATTCAAACTGGGGATTTGCACTACTAGCAGACTAGTGTATGCATCAATGCATTGTTATCCAAAAATTCAAATGGCTTCCCATTCCAAACAGAGCCATGCTCTTTTTTTGTTCTCTCTGTGTGGCATCCACCAGCCATAATAATGTGACGTACACCACATTGACTTACCTGAGCAACATGACCCGTACTTACCTACCACACCCACAACCTCATATGTAATAAACTAGTTTTAAAAATAAACATAAATATAAATGTCTTTGCTTAGAAAATCTTTATACACCAAAGCTCAACCTCAGTGGAGATATTTAGCCTAATCCAGATCCTGCGCAACAGATACATACCATAATAAAGTCTCCAAAAATGACACATCCTGCCTGCTCCCTCTTTCTAAAAGTGGATCATTTTATTCTTATTGATTGCAAACCTCAGATATATCTGTAATATGATGCCTGATATTCTTGCATACCTTACTATTTGCTCCCCAGACTTACTTGTTGCAATATTATTTCTATATCAAAGCAGAATTAACTGATGAAAAAAAAATAACTCCATGTTACTATATCCATAGAATGGACAGAACAAAAAAGAAGGCAAGCAGAGTAACAATCCTGTAAAAAAATCTAGAAGAAACATTGTACCCCTTATCCAATTCAAATGTAATAATATGGAAATTCTTACTACACTCATCAGAATCAGTAACCATTAAAGCATCTAAATTATGGCATTGTTAATGCTACCAGGAAACATCATAGTAGCCAAAAAATATATCTTGCTAGATATCTATAAACATTCTCACTGAAATAGCTGTACTAGATGACCTTAACATAGACTGACAATTACTTAGTTCAGACTCCTCTGCTAAGTGTGTAAAATGTATATTTATTTATTTATTTATGTATGTATGTATGTATTTATTTATGTATGTATGTACTGTATTTATTTATTTATTTGTTTGTTTAATTACTTTTATTTACCAGAAAAATATTTCTCAAAATTAAAACTTTTCAGTGGAGGCTTGGAGAGAACATTTACATAGTTACACACACACACACACACACACACATATATATATATATATATATATATATATATATATATATATATATATATATATATATATATATATATATATATATATATATATATATATATATATATATATATATATATATATATATATACTGTTATATGAATGTGCAAAAGGTCTATTAAAGCAAAGCAAAATTATTTATAAGGTTATAACAGAGGCTTATCAAGAGTTCAATAGTGAATTAATTGTAATGCATATACATGAAAGATAATCTTTTTAAAAAAATTAATAGAAAACACGTTTTGGTGGTTGCACTACTAGCAGACCAATTTATGCATCGCCACATTGTTATTCAAAAATTCTGAGCTATGATCCATCCATTTTTGGTTGTCTATGGGTTATCTGATGAATGTGTGCATCAAATTTTAGGTGTTCTTCAATAGTGATTCCAAGTAGTTTAGTCAGTTTAATTAATGTGCCATCAGATAATTGAAGGATAATTGGGTTGAGCAGTGTTGATACTGATTTAGGTATGAAGAGCATAAGTTTGGTTTCTTGGGGTTTAGGACTAGGTTAAATTCCAGAAGCCAGGTTTCCACAGATATAAAGGAATTTTAAGTGACCTTTTGACATTCAGAGATAGCAGGAGCTGAACAGATGATGGTGGAGCCATGTTCGTTGTGGATCAGAGTGGTATTGTTAGTGCAGTGGGCATATTGCTGATGAATATACCGAGGGAAAGTTGGCTGAAGACAAATCCTTGGGGGGGGGCACTGATAGATGGAGAGAAATGTGGAGATTTGTAACCATTTTACACTCCAAAAACTACGGGGAAAATAAGATTGGAGCTACTTGATGGCTTTGACTTTTTGGAGAGTATGTGAATGAAAAAGATGGTGTGAAGCAGTATCAAAGGCGTTAGGGTGGTTCTTGAATACTGCCGACCTAGGAGATTGTTGTAAAAAATGGTATTCACAGTGTTGAGTAAGAAAAAGAAAGCTGTCTTGGTACAGTGAGGGGTCAGAAACCATGTCTGCATGGTGAGAGGAGAATGTCGTTGAGGAGGAAAGATAGAAGTTGAGAGCAGATACATTTCTCTCAGATTTTTCAGAGGCATGATAGAATAGATATGGTTCTGAAGTCTGAAATATCAGAGGATGGTCTATCTTTGATAGTGGAAGAATGAAAGTTTTTTTCCAAATGGAGGAAATGCATGTTTCCTGGAGTGATTTGTTAAGGTAGAGACAAATAAGCTAAGCTTTCAGCTTTTAGCTTCTAGTTTTAAATATTCTGTGGGGGGATTATTTGTGGCAGTGGTGGTGGTGACTTTTAGTTTTTTTTTTGAGGTATGGCTTAATGGTTTTGTTGGAACCCAGTTTGAAGTTGGAAGTATTTTCAGTATGGCTTGTGGAAACTGGATCTGGGTCTGTATTGTGTTTAGAGTTTGAGAGGGAGTTATCGGTATTGATGAAGAATATGTTAGAAGAAGAAGCTTCTTTGAAGTCAGATTCTGATAAGTAGGGGGTTAAGTTCTAAAGGTTTGCTTACTTTTAAAAATTTAGAAATGGCATACCATTATGGTTTGGGGGAATTTAGTGTAGTGGTTCTATAAGGAGACAAAATAATTGTTTTGTCTGAATTTGCTTGGGCAAAGGCTTTATTAAGAAGCTGATGGCAATAACAGTAGTTGTTGGTGGTCTTATCCATTTGCTAGGTGATCCATGCTTAATTTTGAGTAATTTGGTTGTTAGAGTGAGTCATAGGGCTGAGTAGATTGGATTTCATAGTGCCTGAGAGGAGCATGAGAATGTAAGATGTTTAAACAAGTATTGTTAAGGTGGTAGATAGCTTCATCCCCCTCCCACAACTAATCACCTCCCCTATAACAGTCAACAAAAGCAGCAACAGACAATCCATGTTAGACTGAATACTCACTACCAAAATAAATAAATAAATAAATAATCTCTGGATGCCTGCACAACACAACCAGTGAATGCCTTCTAATGTTCACAATTAGACAGCAAAGACATATAAACAAAAAATGTACTATACAACCAAGTACATAACCTCATTTAACAGACACTTTTGCCATTAACTTAGCAAACTATTCCTGAAATATTTTAGTAAACATACACATAGATAACGTCAAAATTTAGCACAATATTTTTTAAAATATTAAATAACCTATCCATAATAAGAATGAAAAGAATTAAAGCTAACCCAGCACCATGGGCAATTGAAAGAAACAAAAGAAACTGTGTTACAAGAAGATAAAACCTGGAAAGATTGCGGTGCATATTGTGTTTTGGAATTTGACCTAGAAAAAAAAAACTAAATAAAAAGCATATGAGAAACCCAGGTAAACAACAATCTTGATATACCAACCTTCACTATGAACATCAAAATAATCTCAAAGAATTTCTGGACATCAATAATTCACTTCATCCCTAACACACTACTACTACTACTACAAGAAAAAAAACCTTTTTCTTCCTAACTTATTTCATCACTACTTTATGCATAATCAGTCCTTAAAACCTGCATACCAACTATAAGATAAAATAAGATATATGTTACAAGAAATAAAAATGGCAAAAGTAAATGAAAACTGCCCTTTCCGCTATAATACTTTACAGCACTACTTCTCAAAGAGCGTTCTACAATCATGTGAACAATTCTTACTCATAACTTCCAAATCTAACAATGTTTGTTACTTGTGTCTTACTGTATTCTAGGTCTCATCACCTATATCTCATTCTACTTATATAAAATAAGAACGAAAAGAAAAGAGTAAAACTCTTCAAAAACTAAAATTTAGCACTTAAACAACTCCTGGTTATGTTCCTGCACCAGGATAACACTGCACAATTCTACTCTTATAGTAACCATACAGAGTATAACTTCATACAACAGCGGCTGGCCGGGCTGAATAAGCTACCTTTTTTCACATGTCCGCATGTTGACTGAATGAATAGCTTCCATATTCCACTCCAAAAACAAAAAGTAAGCTATGCCAAAGTCCAAATGTGCTCAAATAAAAGGCAAATCCAAAGTAAAGCAATCGGACACTGCTGAAGTAAAAATACAAAATCCTTTATTCGTTAGCGCTTTCGGGATAAACCCTTCCTCAGACAAGGTACATAATGATGAAACTCACATTTAAAATACTAACAACCAATCATTTACTTAGAAAAACCCGCCTTTTTTCCAAGGTGGGTTTTATTGGTAATACATCATTTAGTCCAGGTTCTCTGTGTGCCATTAGATTAACTATCCATTTGGATTCTGCTAAAGCTATCTGATGTCTGATATCACCCCCCCTGCTGTTATGTTTTATATTAACAATGCATCTGAATGTAAAAGTGTGTGTGGGGTTTATATTAATATGTCTATACAATGCATTGCTTAAGTCTTTATTCCTGATATTACCCAAATGCTGCAGAATCCTTACTTTGAACATATTGCTGGTCATTCCAACATAAAAAGATGGACAGCAGACACATTCTGCCAAATAGACCAAGTTCTGCGTCCTGCATGTTGCTCTACCTTGGAAATGGAATATTTTCTGTGTGTTAGGATGTCTAAAAGATATCTCAGTGTTAATAAATGCACATGCCTTACATTTACCACATGCATGTGTACCTAAGCCCATGTTTGGTGCCCTTTCACTAGCCTGATATGTTTCTTTGCAGAAAAGATCTTTCAAATTTTTGTTCCTTCTGTATGTAAAGAAAGGACGTGTTCCTACAATATCTTTTAAATTCAAATCACTTGTCAATATGTTCCAATTGTTATGTATTATTCCACTTATATCATTCACATTGCTGCCATAGGTTAATAACAGTCTCGGTTTATCCCCCAAATTTCTATCATCTTTATGGTTGCACCCCTGATTACGTGTGGTTCTTAACCATGGTTGATATTTGTTCCTATAGTTAATGTTGTTACCTGTGATATTCTTAACCAAGGCCTTATCATAACCTCTTTCCATAAAGCAGTGCTCTAACTTATGCATCTCAATAGCATATTGTGTATCCTCTGAACAAATTCTAGAAACTCTGCTCATCTGCCCTTTTATAATGTTAGGAAAGATATGCCGCGGGTGCATACTGTCAAAGGACAGCAATGTGTTCTGCCAGCAATCCTTTTTGTATAAACTGGAAGTGTAACCTATACTGGTTTGTTCTATATACACGTCAAGGAATTCCAGCTTGGTATAAGAGGTCTTGGCACTAAATTCTAAAAAATTGGTAGTAGAATGTAAATATTCCACAAAGTGATTAAAAGAGGCCTCATCTCCGTTCCACAAAATAAAAATGTCATCTACAAATCTGACATACATTAAAACAAATTCCTTCCATCTATTATTATTCAAAATCTCCTTGGTCTCCCACTGTGATAAAACCAGATTTGCATAGGTGTTTGCACAGGGGGTGCCCATGGCTACCCCCCGTGCTTGCCTATACAACGAAGTACCTCCCATGAAGACATTGTTATCTAGAACCAGAAACAACATCTCTTCTACTAACTGTTTCATATGTAGTGTAGCTCCTAAGCTCTCAATGAGTGCACCAACAGCTGTTATCCCATAATCATTCTCTATAACAGTAAATAGACTTTTTATGTCCAAAGTGGCCATCAATACATTTTGTCCTTCAATAGGCTTGTTCACGTCAGCTAATAACCCCCAAAAATATGCTATTGAGATGCATAAGTTAGATCACTGCTTTATGGAAAGAGGTTATGATAAGGCCTTGGTTAAGAATATCACAGGTAACAACATTAACCATAGGAACAAATATCAACCATGGTTAAGAACCACACGTAATCAGGGGTGCAACCATAAAGATGATAGAAATTTGGGGGATAAACCGAGACTGTTATTAACCTATGGCAGCAATGTGAATGATATAAGTGGAATAATACATAATAATTGGAATATATTGACAAGTGATTTGAATTTAAAAGATATTGTAGGAACACGTCCTTTTTTTACATACAGAAGGAACAAAAATTTGAAAGATCTTTTTTGCAAAGAAACATATCAGGCTAGTGAAAGGGCACCAAACATGGGCTTAGGTACACATGCATGTGGTAAATGTAAGGCATGTGCATTTATTAACACTGAGATATCTTTTAGGCATCCTAACACACAGAAAATATTCCATTTCCAAGGTAGAGCAACATGCAGGACGCAGAACTTGGTCTATTTGGCAGAATGTGTCTGCTGTCCATCTTTTTATGTTGGAATGACCAGCAATATGTTCAAAGTAAGGATTCTGCAGCATTTGGGTAATATCAGGAATAAAGACTTAAGCAATGCATTGTATAGACATATTAATATAAACCCCACACACACTTTTACATTCAGATGCATTGTTAATATAAAACATAACAGCGGGGTGGTGATATCAGACATCAGATAGCTTTAGCAGAATCCAAATGGATAGTTAATCTAATGGCACACAGAGAACCTGGACTAAATGATGTATTACCAATAAAACTCACCTTGGAAAAAAGGCGGGTTTTTCTAAGTAAATGATTGGTTGTTAGTATTTTAAATGTGAGTTTCATCATTATGTACCTTGTCTGAGGAAGGGTTTATCCCGAAAGCGCTAACGAATAAAGGATTTTGTATTTTTACTTCAGCAGTGTCCGATTGCTTTTCTTTGGATGAGCTTCCATATTCCACTGTTTCTCTTTACTAAACCCTTTACTGTTTTAAAAATTCTCAGCACATTCTTGTTAGAAAATGTATTACATTTTTAGAGATAAGTAAGAAAGCAGAATCTCTATTCTTATATGTAATTTATCTGTAGAGACGAAAACTGAAACAATCATCATCTTCTTTCAGCTGTTCCCGTTAGGTGTCACCACAGCGGATCACCTGTTTCCATTTCTTCCTGTCCTCTGCATTTTGCTCTGTCACACCACCCACCTGCATGTCCTCTCTCACCACATCCATAAACCTTATCTTAGGTCTTCCTCTTTTCCTGTTACCTGGTAGCTTCATCCTTAGCATCTTTTTCCCAATATACTCAGCATCCCTCCTCAGCACATGTCCAAACCACCGTAATCTTGCCTCTCTGTCTTTGTCTCCAAACCTTCCAACCTGGGCTGACCCTCTAATATACTTATTCCTAATCCTGTCCACCCTCGTCACACCCAGTGCAAATCTTAACATCTTTAACTCTGCCACATCCAGCTCAAACTCCTGCCTTTTTGTCAATGCCACTGTCTCCAACCCATATAACATAGCTGGTCTCACTACCCTCTTGTAGACTTTCCCTTTCACTCTTACAGGTACTCGTCTGTCACAAATCACTCCTGACACACTTCTCCACCCACTCCATCCTGACTGTACTCTCTTCTTCACCTCTCTTCCACACTCACCTTTACTCTGAACTATTGACCTCAAGTATTTAAACTCATCGACCTTCGCCACCTCTACTCCTTGCATTCTCACCAGTCCTCTATCCTCCCTCTCATTCACACACATATATTCTGACTTAGTCCTGCTGACCTTCATTCCTCTTCTCTCTAGAGCATATCTCCATCTCTCCAGGGTGTCCTCCACCTGTTCCCTACTCTCACTACAAATCACACTGTCAACCTGTCCATCACCATTGCAAATAAGAAAGGACTCAGAGCTGATTCTTGATGTAACCCAACCTCCATCTTAAACGCATTTGTCACTCCCACCGTAGACCTCACCGCTGTCACACTACCATTGTACATATCCTGTACCACTCTTACATACTTCTCAGACACTCCTGACTTCCTCATACAATACCACAACTCCTCTCTAGGCAGCCTGTCATATGCTTTCTCTAAGTCTACAAAAACACAATGCAACTCCTTCTGACATTCTCTGTACTTCTCCATCAACATTCTCAGAGCAAACATCGCATCTGTAGTGCTCTTTCCCAGCATGAAACCATACTGCTGTTCACTAATCATCACGTCCCTTCTTAATCTAGCTTCCACTACTCTTTCCCATAACTTCATGCTGTGACTGATCAATTTAATCCATCTGTAGTTACGAAAACTAAAACAATGCTACTATATATAATTTGCGTATATACCCATTTGAACTCCTCCTATACTATAAACATTTTATTACATATGTGTCTAATCAACTTGTTATACTATCTTTTTTTTTTTCAAATGTTTCTTTTATTTTTCATAATAGAAAACAATGCATACAGAAAAATAGAGAACATTGCAATTATGAACATTAAAATAAAACTTTGAATTGTCACAGGTTGTTGTGGATATGAAGACAATTTCGCAATGGTACATAAAAAGAAGGGAAAAAAGGAAAAGAAGGCATTGTAATCAATCTAACCAAAAACACTTACATACAGTATTTACAAAATAATATGCTACCAATCCTCTACAGAGCCATTAAGGAGAGGAGGAAAGATAAAATTAATTGAGTTGGCAGTGGATCTCCAGTTAATAACAGGGATAAGGATACGTATTGCACTAAATGCAGGAATAGGGAATTATTCGCTCAGGATTAAATCAATAAGATGTTTCCATAATTTGCTAAAATAGACTCTCTTCTTGGGACCCTTTATAATGAACTTATGAGCTGAAATGTGTTTGTAAGCCACTTCTTTGAAACCTCTCCAACAAAGTCTGGTGCGATCCATCCAGTTGTTTGTGGTGTATAATTTAATAAGGGAACAAAGAATAATTAAAATGTGAAGTTGTAGTTTAGACAACTTAGAGGTGGGGATATGTAGAATAGCTGTTTCCCATGAAAGTGTGGAGTTATAGTAACCCATTTTTTGCAGACGGACGTTTAGAGAGCACCAGAGTTTGTGAGAGTGGTTGCAGTACCACATAATGTGTAGTAGATCAGCTCTCGGATAGGGACAACAAGTGCATGAGGGGGATAGATTGGGGTTAAATTTATTAAGTGTTACAGGAGTGTAGTAAGAGTTATTGTTCAGCATCAGTTGGGTATATAAGAGTTTTTTGAAGAGGGAGAGTTCTAAAGTAGATTTTATGGCTGAGAGTTTTTGATCCTCTGTAATAGGGGAGCCAAGGTTATTCCAATAGTTGGAGAAAAGACAATTCGAATTGTATAGCAAGGCATTCAATAGTTTGTAAGAGGATGAAATTGTTTTTTTAGGGCTCGAGATTGCAGAAATGATTTCACCTAGTTTGTTGATTTCCTGAAGATTGGGAGAAAGATTGAAAAGTTGTGCAAGTATAATCTCTCTTAGTTGCTGGAGAATAACTGTGTATTTGTTATTGGTCCCAAGAATTAACCGTAGCTCGGCAAGGGTTTTAGTCCTATATTTGAGGATATCCCATATATTAAGATCCTTGATGAGAGGAAATTCAGTGAGGTCAAACATTTTATTATTGATCTTGAGATTTGGATCATGGTGTAATGGTTGGAGAAGGGGTAAGATATTTTCAAGGTTGATGTCTTTAATCAGTTTTTGGAAAAGCCTGATTTTGTGTTTCAGGGATTGAGCTAGTTTACAGTTGGTCATGGAAGTAGTGGATAGAAAGGGGATAGCCTGTGGGTTAATTTTGTTAGAGATAATATGGTGATGCCAAATTTTCATCCAGGATGGATAGTGAGTATGAGCTTTACTGTTAATATTTGAGATAGACCAGACCCTATTAGAGCAGATGATCTTGTAGTACAGTTGAAAATTTGGAAGGCCTAGCCCTCCTTTCTCCTTAGGGTAGATTAACTTGGAGTAAGAGATCCTGACTGACTTAGGAAACCAGATGAACTTGGCTAGATCTTTGTTAATTTTGGAGAAAAAATTATTAGGGACTAACATATCAGAAGCATTGAATTGATATAGGAGTCTGGGTAGAACATTCATTTTCACTATTGCTACTTTGGATAAGAACGCTAGGTTCAGGAGTTTCCATCTTTGTAGATCTTGATGTATACAAGACCATGTTTTTAGTAGGTTATTTTGAAGCATGGAAGCTTGGTTATGTTCAAAGTGAATACCGAGATATTTAAGGTTACATGTTATTTGGAAAGAAGACTCAGGAAAATAGAAAGATTTATGGGCATTAGGGTTGATTGGGAAAATATGTGATTTTTTATTATTAATTTGGTATTCTGAGGCAATAGAGAAGTTCCTGACGGCGTTTAAAATTTTAGGTAGATCTGAATTGGGAAATTGAAAGTATAGATTTAGGTCATTGGCGAAAGCCGATAATGCAACTTGAGTATTTAGGATTTTAGGAATAGAGTGGTGTGAGTTTTGGGTGATATATAAAAAAAAGGGTTCAATAAAAATGTTAAAAAGAAAGGGGGAAAGTGTGCACCCCTGCCTTGTTCCATTGGTGATCAGTATTGGACTAGATCTCTGTTTGTTTATGTATAGGTATGTGTGTGAGTTTGTATAGAGTATTCTGATCATATCAGAGAAGGTTTTAGTTATATTAAAATGAGACAGGGTAGCAAACAAAAAGTCCCAATTAACTCTGTCAAAAGCTTTTGATGCATCCAGGGTTAAGGCGTATATTGGGTTTTTATCTTTTTTTGTAAATTGTATTAGGGAATCCAATGTTAAGGTGTTGTCCCATGTGTGTCTATTGCTCATAAAACCAGCTTGGTCAGGGGATATTAAGGATGGGAGTATCTTTTGGAGTCTATTAGCTAGAATAGCAGCAAAAATTTTAATGTCAATGTTTATTAACGAGATTGGTCTATAATTGTGGGGGTCTGCTTTATCTTGTTTGTTTTTTAATAACAAGATAGTTTTTGAGTTGTTCCAATGAAGGTCAGTAATACCCTTCTTTATAATAAAGTTGAAGACTTTCAATAGAATAGAAGAGATTTTTGAGCTAAAAACTTTGAAGAAGTTAGTGGTAAAGCCATCTGGGCCCGGGGATTTGCCTACTTTAAGGTTATTTATGATGTTTTGAATTTCTTGAATGTCGAAAGGGACAGATAAAAGGGAGACTTGGTTTGCTTTAAGAGAGGGAAAATTGATGGAGTTGAGAAAGGTCTCCATCTGTGGTTTAAGAGTGTTGCATTCATTTCTACTATAAATATCTGAATATAGTTCATAAAATAATTGGATTATTTCAGAATCTGATTTGTAGATTTTACCCTGGAAATGGAGAGTGGAGATTCTAGGAGCACCATTATTGTTTTTTAGTATTCTTGCCAGTGTTCTTGAGGGAATTTGTGCCCATTCAGAGTAAGTTGCTATAAATATTTGTTCCTGCAGGGAGTAGTTATGTGAGTGGAGTTCAAATAAATCTTTACGTGTTGCATTGATCAGTTCGTCTATTTTTGGGTCAGGGAATAGTCTCTGTTTTTTTTCTAAAGAAGAAAGTTTTAAGGACAAATTAGTTTCTTTTTTTTTGTTGAGTTTTTTAAGAAAGGAAGCTTTATTAATCAAAAAACCTCTCAATTCAGCTTTGCAAGCCGCCCATTGGATGTCTGGTGGAATTTGGGACTTTTTAAGATTAATGTCTAGATCAGATAGCATGTTATTAATTTTATTTAGTATATCCTTGTTATTTAGTAAATTATTGTTAAGGGTCCAGTTAGCAAAGGTAAATGTAGGGGTAGTAAATCTAATTTTGAGGGAGATTTTTGCATGATCTGAAAGAAATCGGGGTTCAATATTGAAAGAATTTTTAAATTTAGATAGAGGGTCTGAAATTAGAAAGGAGTCTAGACGTGACCAGGATTTATGGCAATTAGAGTAGAAAGTATATAAATTTTCTTTGGTCAAGATATTACTAAAAGCAATAGTGTCAATAAGATTAAAATCTGAGATAAGTTCCTCTAGGGCTATGGAAGCTTGGAAGTTATAAGAGGAAGAGTTGCTGGTGCGGTCTAAGCTAGGATCTATTACAGCATTCCAGTCCCCACCTATTATGAACAAGTAATTTGGAAATGAATTTAGTATATTATAAATTTCTAAAATAAAGGTTTGTTGTTGAGAGCATGGTCCATATAGATTCAAAAAAAGAACTGGTTTGGAGGAGTCTGGGAGCATAGAAGTGAAGTAACACCATCTACCGTTTATATCAGATTTAAACTCGTTAATAGCTTCCTGGAATTGTTTCTTAATTATAATGGCCACACCCTTCGAATTTGAGCTATCACTGGCACTTATTATAGACCTAATCCATTCTCTGTTGTTTTCTTTCTCCCAATCTTCTTTGGACAGGTGTGTTTCCTGAAGAAAACAGATACTAGCCTGGGATTTAAAAACAAGGTGGAGTAGCAATTTTTTTAGCAGTATTTTGTAAGCCTTTAATATTCCAAGAGTCAACAGACCAACTCATGCAGGTTAACACTAAGCAGGGTATAAGGAAACGTTCTATATTTGGAACCTTATTATTAGATATGGAAAGGTTAATGAGTGTTGAAAAGAATCTGCACTATAATTGCAGTAGAAAGGGGAGTTGGAGAACCACATCAAACCTGGGTTTGTAAAAAGTTTAAATGTAAAGGAAAAGGTAGCAAAGTACTCCTTCTGACTCACCCCGGTGCCTACCCACCCAAACCCCTTAGGTGAAGAAGTACAAAACCAAACATAAAATAAACATAACAATTCTATACATATGTACAAAGAAAATCTCATCCAAAAGATCATCAGACTAGATCCCTACTACAATGCACAGAAAGCATCCATAAATGAAAAGTAATCCTACTAGTATGTCAAATTGCTATGACACGATGTAAATAAACATATAGATGCAAGCCTGTTCGCTTAATCTTAATGCGTATGATAAATGAGGATCTATGAAATCCATGGAAAACAGACTTTATACAATTAAGAACAACTCTTATGGAATCACAAACAAAACAGGTACTATAGAGGACTGGTACACAAATAAAACCTCATGGAGCTTATCATATACAAAAACATGTTACTGGTGTATATAACAGTATAGCAGAAGTTGTAAAAGTTTAAGGAGCTGAACAATATAGATATTTGTGATGTAGTTGGGCAAAAAAAGTATTTACACTGATCAGGGTCTAATAATAACAGAACTGATTTAAATCTATGAATCTTGTTACATTTCTGTACCCCTCCCTCCCATCTGTGTTAAACATTTACTAGGTATAAGGACTTCTGATTGATATTTGAGTAGTCTTTGTACCCCCTTCTCAACTGTTTTCTGCATGTTTAATTATATCATTAAATTACTTTGCAGCCTTATGTCTGATTCTGTGGCCACCTTACCCCTGTTGGCATCTTACACATGAATATTTCCTTTAATTCCAATCTCAGAATATATAATTACATGACTGTAATCTTCAGCCATTTCAGTAAAACAGGAAATCAGTGTTGAAATATGTGTAGGTAATTTCACGCTGGCTACTTTAGATGTTAGTGACCATTTAGTGATTACTACAGTTGATCGGACTTTGCTATAATCATGCTTTTATCTAAACAATCTTACTACAGCATCCTACTGCAGTTATACTAAACAGCTCCACATGACATATGTTGGGCTGCTAACTGCATTATATTAGCTTAGCGTGTGTTTGTTTGTTTGTTTAAGCATGTTGAACACAAAATTATTCATCTTGAACAAAGGGAGGTTTATCAGACTAAAACAATCCCCGCTCAGCGTAACTAGCGTGCCCCTATTGCAGAAAATGCTTTTTGCGCTAAAATGTTTAAGCAGGACCATAATTTTGTATGTAGGAACAGTATACTACATAAAGTGCTGTAAGCGCGATTAGTAGAGGTCGAACCTAATGAGCGTGCACTCCTGAGAGTTCCCAGCTAAAGATATCCTACTGGGAACCTCGCGCTGTACATAAGTTCCTTGCTTGACACGTGGATCTGCTCTAGGAAGGAAAAAAAACGTTTTAAACATCTTTAACCATGATAAACGAACTGTATTGAAGCTGAATTAGTGAGTGGAGTTGTCAATGAAGCATCCGGTGAGTAAACAGAGTTTATAGGAAGTTCATCTGCTAAAACGCTTGTATTAGTATTTTGTAAAGGTTCGGGAACCTTGTTGAATACTTTAAGGAAGGCTTCTCTTGCTTCGCTTTGGGAGGTTGCTGTATATTTAATGTCATTTTGGAAGAAGATCAGTGTGTTTGGGAAGCGCATTTGGAATCTGATATTCCTTCTGATAAGGTCAGAACAAAACAGAGCTAGTTTTTGTCTGTTCTCCTTGATAGAAATGGGTAGATCTTGAGAGAAGGTTAATTTGTGATTGTTCCACATGAAGTTTTGTTTTTCAGCGAGTACAGAATCTTTTGGGCAATCTGAAAGTTAAGTAACTTTATGAGATTTGGCGAGGTGCTGAGGCGTCTTGGCGTTTATGTAGCGCACGATGGGCTCTCTCAATTATTACATTATTTTCACCTTCTGAGTGAAGTAGTGATTCAAATATTTGTTTTGTGACATTAAGTAAGCCTTGACTATCATAGTTCTCTGGAAGACCTCTGATTAAGATATTATTACGTCTACTTCTAGCCTCGAGGTCTGTTAGTTTTATCTGTAGATCTGATATAGAAGCTGTTTTGGCGTGCAAATCATCAGATAAGGACTGTATTAGAAACTCATTAGATTGTGTTTTTTGTTCAAGTGTGTCTACTCTGTCAACAATTTGATTGATGGATTTTCCTAAAGTAGAAAGTTGTTCCGAAAAACTTTGTATGGCAGAATGAATGGGTTGGAGGGCCTGTTTCAGCTCATCCATGTGGAAGTTGGAATCTTCTTTGGTATTAATATTGCTTTTAATAGGCTCCACATTTTGTTTATTTGTCCTCTGTCTCTTTGAAAGGCCCTCTTTTTCAGGTGAAAATATTGCTGAGGATTTGGCTTTTGTTGTTTGTATATCCATTGTAATAGGATCATTTGTCACTTTTATCTGTTTAGCCATGTGAAGTTAGGAGTATTTCAAGTAGAAGCAGGCCCCCTGGATCTCTTGTGGAAATAGCACCATGGAAGAGCTATAAAAGTTGAAAAGCTGTTTTGAGTTTTGCTGACTGCAAAGGTAGTGAAAGTTCCGAAGAGATGAAGGTAAAATAGCTCTTTTCGAGGTATGTAGAATCCTAGAGAATGTAGTTGAGGTAGGGAGCTCTGTGCATAAGCTGTACACTAGACAACCACCATTTTGGAATGAACTTGTTATACTATCTTAAACTTCATAATTGAGATTGACCTATGTTGTTTAGGCTTTACAATACATAGTATTGTTTCTAGCTGTGGTTTTACATTTGTGCTAACCATTACTGTTATTTTTGTGGAGACTTCCTCTGTTGCTTCCAGTGGAAAATTGCACCTCCCAGTTGTACTCTTCTAGTCAACAAATGCAAAATCAAAATGAATAAACATTAAATGCAGACTGTGTGAGATTAAAGAGATTAGTTTCCATAAGCCTGATTGTTTTAGTTCTTTACTTCCTTTCCCAGAGTGCATCCTATTATCATCCCTGCAAACATTTTTGTATTCCTCTTCGTTATTCATGCCATCTTTCTGATCCTCTAGTATATTCCTTATTTTGGTAGAAAACATCCCCCTGAGTACATTTAATAACAATAATAATAATAATAATAATAATAATAATAATAATGATAATAATATATTTTTATTTTATTCCTTTTTTTTGCTGCACTCTGTACTTGAAGTTTGACTGAATGACTGCAAGAAAACTATATATTTGGCTATGTGATTTGAATGAAGGACTACACAACTAACTACCATAACAATAGTATAATAATATGTAATTTTGAATAGAGGTCATTGTCAGTTTTAGTGAACTGTTGGGTTTCAGTTTCAAGGAAATACGTTGTCTATATCAGATATATTCTTTGCAACTGCAGATTGTACATTTCCCACTCCCAGATTATAAAATATTTATTAACAATGATAAGTAACTGTTCTTTCATTTTGCCTGAGAACAGGAATCTGTACTGACTTCTGACTACAGCATTGTTGATAGATCTGGCATCAGCCTTGTAACAGTTATACTTTTTATGTATGGGTGTAGTTTTGCATTTGGATGGCGCAATATGCAGTCACTCAACAGTGACTCAAGTAACAGTTATATTGCAATAATCAGATATTGTCACAGAAAAGGAATGTTCCTCTTTAGATCCATATTGTTTTTTCTCCAAAATGTTCATAGGATTACAGGATCATAGGATCATAGAAGGTTACTAGGCTAATGGCCTTAGAGCCCTTACTAGCCTAGCTACGTACAAGCCCTTTTCCCAAGAATATCAAGGTATTAAGTAGAATTAAGTCAATAACTAAAGCCCTTGTCCAAAGGGACACAGGTGAAACTCCCGGGATGAATTTGCGGTTTCCCATCTAGTCATCCAAATTATGCTTAAATAGGGTTAACGAGGGGCTCTGCTTCACCTGAATTGAAAGTTCCAGAGGAGAAGTAACCTCTGTGAAACATATCTGTCTCTCTGGCAAGTCCTGTTGATGTCACATACTAAGTTGAGTTCCCTACACCGAGTGCGTCTTATACCATTTGATTTACAAATGTGCAGCATTTCCATTGGAGCAGGATCTGAGATTGCTTTATATGCAAGGCAAAGGTCACTTCTGAGTAGTCTGTATGAAACAGTGTATAGTGACTGTGATTTCAGTCTGTCAGCATATGCTGATGACCCTGGATTTTCTTTGTTAGAAACCATTGAGGTTTTTCCCTTTGCTGCAGGTGCCTGGTAAGTTACATACCAAAGGTAGCACTGTACTGGCCTGATGAGCAAAGAGTACAGGGGGGTTATAACCTCTTTTGATCAGGATGCAATGCCCTTACTTTGAAGTGGGTGATGTAGAATGCCTTTCTTACCAGTATGGAGACATGGTGATAAAAGAAAAGGTTGTTGCCAGCCTGTGTGCCTAAATCTCTCTCTCCACTGATTGCTGCTTATGGTGTTGCCCTTGCCAAAGTGGATGATAATGCATTTTTTTGCATTGAGTCTTAACCTATGACTTCAGTACCAGTCATTTGTCTGTGTAAGTCCCTCTTGTAGGATGTCGACATCACTGACTGCACCCAGTTTGCAATCATCACAAGCTCTGTCAGCCATAGGTCTTTTGTTTTAGCCTGTACATCCGAGAAGTAGATTCCAAATAATAGGGGCCCCAGCACAGATCCATGTGGAACACCACTGGTAAAGATCTGCTGGTGGAGGCAGAATCACCCATTTTGACTGTGTGTGTGTTCTATCGGGGAGCCAGTTTGCAACCCACCTGACAATATACAGGTTGATTTCCAGCTGGATGAGTTTATCAATGATGCTTCAGTGGGGAATAGTGGTAAAGACCTTGGGTGGGTCCATGTAGGCCATATGCATGGATTTTCATTTGTCCAAGGCTTTGGTGACTATCTTAAAGAAGTCCACCAAGTTCAAGAGGTAGGATCTCCCTTTAACAAAGCCAAAATGGGTCAGGTTGAGTATTTGGAGGTCTCCTATATCTTTGTTGATAAGGCCCATAATTATTCTTTCCATAGACTTGCAGATTAGGCTGATCAGGCTTATGGATCTATAGTTACCAGAGTCTGTGGAGGTACTTCCTTTATGAAACAAGATGCCAGTTGTTGTTTTCCATTCAGCAGGTACAAAACCAGTTCTTAGACGGTATTTAAAAAGGGTACCCAGTGGTGCAGCTAGTTTCTGTTTTAATCCATTTAGAACACAGCCTGGGATATTATCAGGTCCCATAGATGCTGTGTTTTTGGCTTTAGAGATAGCATTTACAACCTGCTCCTTGGAGATAATAGGTGGAGGGCAGTTGGCAGGGATGCTTTGGGGGATATGTGTTGGGGAAAGGGGGGAGAAATTTTCATTGAACCTGTCAGTTAGCAGATTGGCTATTTCTGTGGTTTCAGTATATGTGGTACCATTACCAGCCAGTTCTGTGCAGATCTGGGTTTTTCCTTTAAGGTTTCTGACATAGCTAAAGAAGGCTTTATGGTTGTCCTTAATGAAGAAGGCTAATTCGGATTCATAGTTGGCTTTAGAATACCTTACAAGGTATCTTATTTGCATGTTTAAGCTGAGTATGGGGTGTTTTCAATTCAGAGACTGTTCCTTCCTGCTCTTGGACAGCAAGTTCTTTCTCTTATTGTATAACCTCTTAATGACGGATGTTCACCATCCAGGCTTGTTCTTTCTTGAGGAATTTGTTTTGATCCTATCAGGTATGGCTGAGTCAATACTTTTGTATAGATGTTTATACAAGGCATTGGTGTAAATCCCAGTATAGGTGTCAATTCCATCAGTCAGGGTAGGGACAATAAAGCTATTAATGTTGTCACATATTAGGTTGTAATTGGCTTTGGAGAAGGTTTTTGTTCTAGTTTCTATTAATGGCAAGGTCAGATGTTATTGTTACTTCTAATGAGACTGATTTATGATCATACCTCACTAGGGAGGGCCACATGCATGGGGTGGTGCAACAATCATCCATGTTAGTGAGCACCATATCCAGAATCTTGAGCCCCCTGTGGGGGTGTTTAGCAACTGGTCCAGGGCAACAGAGCTGATGAAGTCTAAGAACTTTTGGGTAAGTGTGTTAGTACATGTATAATTTACCCACTCTATGGATGGGAAGTTAATGTCACCTAAAACCAGGGTGTCTGGTTGTATCCTGAGCAATTCAAGTAGATCCAAGTATGCAGTTTGGGTATCCTAGAAAATAGAGGGGGTCCTGTAACTGGCAATAACTTGGAGAGGGGTCTTACCTACAGTTTATTGGACCTGTATTAGTACATGGGAATCATCTTGTTTAACTAATCTGGAGGTGTATTTATCTTTGGTGAATATTGATACTCTGCCTCCTTTAATTCTCATGTTTTAAACCTGCACTGCACTGATGTCAGCATCTTCTAAGGTGAGGGCTGCTTCCAGTGAGTGCAGTTTTAGGTTTAAACTAGTAACATTTAGCAGCATACCCTTGAGGTTCTTTTTTGAAGATATTTTTACATAGGGAATTTTATTGTTGTGATATTGCATAAAAAGGCACTATAGGGGAGGCAAGATCCTTAGCCAGTAACTAAATTCCCGGAGGTGACAAATAAAGACCATCTCTGACAAAGTAATGTGGTCTATCTACCATGTCATCCCAGGCTGACAGGCGTTGGATCCTAAGAATGACATCAAAAGCTAATCCAACTGTTGGTCAATAATTTTTTTGTTTATTTTATGGTATCATCTTCGGTGAAGGTAGTTTGCTGCTCAAGGCTAGGACATACCTGCCTAAGACACATATTCAGACAGCTCAGTCATGTCTCTCTTCATATAGTCCAGTGAGGGATGTCTGAAGTCATTCACACCAACATAAACTAGGACAGAGTCATAATGGTATTTGTTGTGGAGAGACTTAAGTGCATGTGTGGTCTGGCAGATCCTGGCACCCAACAGACAGCTGATCGCAAACTTCTCCTTGTCCAGCCTGGTAAGTAGCACATCTGTGTGTCTCACTATAGAGTCACCTATGACCAAAAAATTTGGTTTAGATGTGCTTTGTCTTAGGGGCTTGTTTGGTGAGACCCTTGTGATTGTGATTTTATGTGTACTGGGTGCTGAAGGTACTGTATTAGGTGTAGCATTTTTGTGTTTCAGAGGTCTTTGGTGTTTAGGTAAATTTCTGGTGACTACCTCCATGTATGATACTTTATGTGTGGAGAACATGGTTTGTGGGATGACAACCTGTTGAATGTCACTGTTCCATGAAAAAAGAGAGCAAGGATTCCAAATTCTTAGTGTATATACATCTCTCACAAATTGTGCTTGAGTGGTTTAGGAGTAGAGGGTTGTTAGTATACATGAAGCAATTGCTACACTGCCTCAAGAAACCCATGTCAATCAGGCTGGCAGGAGAAATGGAGGAGAACTAACCATCATTAATATTAGGTGTAAATTTGTTTACTTTAATGAGGAAGGATGTGGTTTAATTGCAGGCTTAATCCTGGGTCTATACTATTGGGGCTCTCAAGGGGTACAAGACTATTAGGGATTAGAAGATTTCAGTTAAAGTGGGAAATGCTGTAGAAAACCCAGCTGAGGTGCTCTCCAAGCAGCTAAGGGCAATTTAAGGTACTGCTCAGTTGGAGCACAGGTAGCTTCTAAAGGAAAATAAATCTACTTTATCTTTTGGATCAGTAATTCCAATGGTTACCTTCACTGCATGGTGCTGTACAAAGGTGTGCTACATGCAATCAGATGCCTCCGATTGCTCAGATGAAGATAGTAGAGTAGTGGCTGGTTGCCAAACTCTGTGGAGCTGTGTTAAAACAAGTGCAAACCTGTGCAAATGAGGGGGTTATGTAGCAACTCTGAGAACCCTTTTTTTAAATAAGTTAAGCATTTTCAAGCCAGCTAGCCAATGGAAAATGCTCAATACTGAGGCTTAGTCCAACAATCTCCAACTCAGATGGGTCCTTTGCTACAATCTTCTGCCACAAAGGTGCAGAGGGCCATCTTAATGTAAGATGGCTGGTTTCAGTGGTCAGATAATGCAAAACAGTTTACATTCAGCAAAACTGAATCTAGCCTAGGCTAAAAAAAAAATACCCAAGTGCTATAAAATAAAAAAAAGTTCAGAAAAAACAGTCTCAAACAGCATACAGCTGAAACAGTGAAACAGGAAAACAGTTACAATGGCTAAAAAACAGTTAAAAGTAGATGGCAATACACATTTTAAAAGTGCAGTACAGTGAATAAAAATACTTATTTTTCTTTAGATTTCAAAGGATGCCTTGGATTTCATTTGGATTCACTCCAGAGAAAACGCACCAGTCTTAGAGCAGCTCTTGAAAACTGGGGACAGGCCCTTGCAAAAATGCCTAAATACAAGTTAAGTAATTTTCAAACAAGATGGAAAATGGAAATGTTTTATTTTATTATCATATTTACAGTACATAATTAAGTCATTATACATATTTTATAAGATTATATAATTTAAATAACAACAATCCAAATTTTAAAAGAAAATGAAACAAAAATAAACGATGTACAATATGTACACGTTGTCTCAGACTAGAACAGAAATACATTACTCAAGCTAAGAGTAATGAAGTATTTTAGATATGAGAAATGATTATGTAAAAAATAGCTGTTTTGAATTACACTTTTATGATAAACAATTTTTAATGAAGGATGAAACTTTCAACTAACGATTGTGGGTAAGCCTATTAGGGAAATTTTTAATCTTCTTTATTGTTGCTTCTTTATTAGCAATGTCTTTCAAGGAGTTGAGAAAATCTTCAAACTCTGATACTGATGATTTCATCCATCTTCTTGTGATTCTTTTTCTAGCCACAGCAAGAGTTGTCTAAGTTAAATAAAAGGTGTCTTTCTTTGTAGTTTTCCTCTCTAAAATAATAGATATTATCATCTGCTCTGTTGTAGTGAATGAGTCAGACCATAAAGCTTTAAGAAAAACCTTAATTTTTCCCCAATAGTTACGTAATAGATAAACATAAAACATATGTGACCAGTTAGGATTACAACATTGCTTGTACCCCCAACATTCATTTTTATTTTCTTTTTAAATTTAGTAACTCTATTAGGAGTCAGAAAGGTTGTAAGTATAAACTTAAATGGGAAGATTTGACAATAAGATGCCAAGATGTGTTTTTGATAGATTTAAGCAAGTGTGTTTTATTTTGTTTAGTAACAGGTATTTGGTGTTCTTTTGTTATAAAGCTCCAATATTTGGCATTCAAATGGTTGATATTTTTGCTAAAACTGCCTGCAGTCTAGAAATCAAATTATGTATTTCTTGGTCTTTGTTTACAGTTTCATTAAAATGTTAACCAATTTTGGATTTTCTTTATAGAATGAATTAGACAGATGAGACAACTTATTATGAGCAAATGTAGTGATTGACTGTAAATGAATCAAGTCTCGGAAACCTAAGTTATATTCTAAGCTTAATGATTCTGGAGATTTAACTTTTATACCATCAAAACATTGATGCCAGCAATAGAATTGCTTTTTACCATACAATGATTATTTGAATTGATGTTTTTTTCATTTCCTTCTTAGAGTAAATGGAACAAGGGATTCAAACCATAATTTGATATTTTAACTCTTTAAAATAAGGTTTATATAATTTGATTTACAAGAAGGGTGGTTCCAAATGGAATATAACTACAAATAAATATCCAGAAGGATTAAATACTTTTTGATCATTAAAACTTAGGCATTTCAGTTTATTCGTATTAAGCAAATGATAGTGTAAGGTTTTCCAGTTTTCACTGTAGTTATTATCTATCCAATTAATTTCAGTTTTAAGAATTTCTTCCTTTGCATATGTTTTTATATTTGGAAAATGAATGCCTCTAATGTCACAAGGTCTAAAGTGATGATTTAAACTCAGTCTAGGTCTGGTTGAATACTACAACATTTTTTAAAAAGCAATTTGTTTTTTTCTTTTAATTTGATTTTAATTGGGTGGCATTGCAAGAGATTGAGTAATATGTAATATTTTTTTTGTAAATAAAAAATCATTTTAATTTATTTAAATTTATCTTCAATTGGAATTAATATTTTGTTCCAGGACTTAATTAAATTAGACATTGTGACTGTAGGTTTTAATAATTAAAATGTAGTTTATTCATTTGATTTTAGTATATGAATTCCTAAGTAAAGTACATTTGAAGGTTCTTTTCCAATTGTGTTATGATCTAAAAGTAAATGTCTCATTTACTAATAGATGAGATTTAGCATTGTTAAAGTACACATTTGAAACTGCTCAGAATTGTTTTATAATAAGTTTCAAGTCTTTTAAAGTTTCATTAGAATTTTGTGAAGTTAGCATAATATCATCTACAAATTACATTATTTTTGAACTCTAGTCTTGATTAGTCCCTATACATTGGATCTTAAAATAGATTTAATTAAAACTGCAAAAATTTCAATAGCTAAATCAAATAATAAAGGTGAAAGGGGATATCCTTGTTTGTTTTGTTTTGTTATAGTTATAGAAGTCATAGTGAATAGGCCCAGTTTTACATGAGCTTTATTATTATTGTAGATATTCATTAGAAGTGAAACAAATTGAGGAGGAAAATCACCCCTTCCTGTGTTCCAGCAGAATCCTAAACTCCTCCCCTCCTCTCAAACACTTAAGACATTAGACTCTTTCAGCTGCCTATCGATTCTGACCTACTTCAACTCCCTCTACTGGAGACCTCTCCTACTCTCCTCGCACACTCTTATATTACAACACTAAAACCTTCCATAATTCTCTAGCACTAGGTTTTACAATTTGTGAGACTCCTACATTCCATGTAATTGCGACTTCTTGATCTACACTATTGCCTACCTGCCTCAACCTATTTCTCCTCTCTAGTCTTACCTCCTGTGACCACTACTTAACTCTAGTGTGCAATGATCCCAAAATACTCAAGCAAATAGTTCATAGGTTCATAGTTTAGTACTAGGCTAACTGCCCCTGTGAGCCATTTTAAGCCTAGCCAGTTATCCCTTGTGAGACTCAAACCCTGCACCTTGTGTTTGTAAGGCAAACACCTTATCCATTAAGCCACTCTCCCAACCCTATAATTTTTCTCTTCCACTACAATCTTTGGTAATTTGCTTATCTATCTTCCCCTTGCATACTCTTTTTCTTAAAATAAAAATGGCTCCTTCCTACACTGGTTACACCAAAGGCAAAACTAAACTCCTTCACTACCACCCACACAAATACAGGCTCTACCTCCTGCAACTTGGCTTACTCTTGTCAGGTGACATCCTTCCTAATCCAGGTCCTACCCTTCACTCTCCCACCAAAAATGCTACTACCCCTAATATAGCACACCCCATATGTCCCAATAAACATATATCATTCTATTCTATGAATATTCAAAGTGTACTTAAAGTCTGTGAATTCCATGCCTGGATTACAAACCACAATCCTGATATAATCTCTGTAAATGAAACCTGGCTGGAACATTGAAACTCAGATAAACAAATACTCCCTCCTGATTATAATATCCTTTGCCTAGGTTGTCAAAAGAAACAAAGGAGGAGTTGCTATAGTCTACTCCAACTAACTCACTCTTGCATGTTCTAATAAACCTATCCCATCCTTTCTTCCTGCTGAATTTCTTACAGCCAACTTAAAACGTAATAATTATATAACTATCACTGTATCAGCCATCTATATCCCTTCTGGGGACAACATTCCTCTACTAGAAAATACTCTTTCATACGTCTCACAACATATCCCTAATAAAACCATCCTCCTTGGGGATGTAAATATTAACTGACATACCCTTTGTTCAACTAATTCTATCACATCCATTAACTTTCATGGGTTTACTCAACTCATAACAGAATCAACCCATATCAACATTCCAAATATCCCAAGAACTCTTATAGACTGGATACTTGTCTCTGATCCCTGCAAATATCATAACTCTGAAACCCTCCCAAACTCCCCAAGTGATCACTCCCCTGTAAAAGCTTTGAGATTCACTTCTCACTTTACAAGGCCACACAGATATATTACCTGTCACAAACTAGCTAACTTCTGTCCAGAGAATTTTAAAGCCCTCCTCTTTAGACTTAATGGGGCTTATCTAACCCATCTCCCAATGAAGAAGCCCACTCATTCAACTCTACCTTTCTTAATATTCTCAATAGCCTAGCACCTCTCCTCACAGTTTTTATACAATCAGACATATTCCCCCCTGGCTAACAAATGCAACTTGCACCTTAATGAAATCTAGAGACAGGATGTCAAAAAAATGGGTGAAAACTAGACTCCCCACAGATTTAAAAAAGTACAAAATACTCAGAAATCTGATAAAAACACATTACTAAGGATAAAAAAGAATTCTACTTTAACCCTCCCACAACTCAAAGATCCAAGCCCAAAATATTTCTGAAACTCTATTATCCAAATATTGCATTCCGGGAACCCTTCTTCTCCTAATCCCTGCCCCAACAAGACACCTGAGGAAACTGCTGCCATCTTTAATAACCACATCATAGAATTCATATTTAAAATGTTTCCCTCTGACCCCTCCAACTTCAAACTCTTCAAATACTTTCTCCCTTAGACCTGTTCCTACTAGCTACATACAATCTCTACTCTCCAAACTAAAACCATGTTCTACATCTGCTGACAATATTCCTTCCTATTTTCTGCAGTTAGCAGCTGACTCACTTGCTTTCCCTGTGTCTATCTTGATAAATTGTTCTATTGCTGAGTCAAAGGTTCCTTCTATCTGGAAAGAATTTTACACTCTACCTATACATAAAGGAGGTAACTCCACTGACATCACTAACTTTAGACCCATCGCCATTCTATCCCCTCTCAAAAGTTTTGGAAGAATGCATACATAAACAATTCATGCAATACCTAGGTCAGGAAAACCTACTCACACCCACACAACATGGCTTTTGCCCTAAACACAATATTACTACTGCCCTTATATCTTTCCTTAACACTATTTCTCTGGCCAGAGAAAACAACAAACTCATCTCTTGTCTTTTCTTAGATTTTTCAAAAGGCTTTGACATTGTGTCTCACTCACTTCTACTGTCTAAACTGTCTAACCTTAACTTCTCTATGTCTGCTGTTGCCTGGTTTTCCTGCTATCTTACTGACAGACTGCAATCAGTTAAATTGAATTCTGCTGTCTCCCCCTTCTCTCTCTGTTAAAATGGGCGTCCCACAAGGTGCTATTATTGGTCCATTACTTTACAATATCTTTACAATCAACTATATGCTTCCTGTCCCCAGTCATCCCTGGTACAATATGCTGATGACTCTACAGTCATCACCATTGCTGACACCACCTCTGAACTCATCTCTACCACCCAGGTATCATTTAACTCAGAAGAAACCTGACTCTCACAAAATCTGCTTATTCTGAACCCAAAGAAGACAAAACTCATACTTTTCTTACCCAGAAATGCCAACCACCTTAAACATACCTTCTTTATCCAGTCTCTCAAAATAACACTCCCATCAAAGTAGAATCCAGCCCAAAACTCTTAGATGTCATCATAGAGGATCAAGTTAAGTTTGACTTACGTTAATAATTGTATTCAGAAGACTCACCTAAAATCCAGCCTCGTGCATAGAAATAAAACGTTTCTCACCAGCAAAGCAAAAGGAACCCTCTCTCGTGCTTACCTCCTACCCAGTCTATTGCATGCCTCTCAAATCCTGAAAAACCTCAGCTCCTCTCTCCTTATTAAATTAGAATCAGCATATAACAAAGTAGCTAGATTTGTAGTGCATCAAACATATACATCCCATCACTGCCTCTCACTAAAATACTTAAACAGGCTAGAATTACCACACCAGCTTTTCCTCTCTCAGCTCTTGATTATTCACTCCATACTACACCAGTCTTCCTACTACCCCAGCTTATCTCATCTTATCTCTCATTATTCTCCCACTAGATAACACAAAACAAAAGACCTTTCTTCAGATCTATAAACCCAAAACCAAAATGGGTTGCAACCTGTATAGTTACCATCCTACAATTTCTGGGAACAGGCTTCCATAGAAATTAGGTCCCTCGATTAAATTAAGCAATTCAACGCAGCTATGAAGGAATATTTTAAAAAGTCACTGGTCCTGTCTTTGTACTCACCCCTACTAACCCTCTCTACTACCCCTAAAATAGTGCTCTATCTGCCTACTATGCATTTTACTTAACTGACCTCTATTACTTTCATACCTCTTAGCTATTTCCAAGCCTTCTTTACCTCTCTTGTATCTGGCATTTTTTTACCATGAACAGTAACCTCCTAATACTTCGCATATCGCATCTCTCTCCTTCATTCATAATATACAGTAACAGTAATTTCATGAGAATTTCTTTTCTTTTTGCTTCATTTGTCAAAATTGTATTACTTTGTTATACTGGTATGTTTATTGACATGCACTGTAAATATTTTTCAATTTCAAATTCTTTAAATGGTTTCATCATATTGTAATGTTTATGGAGCTTTTCTCCCCGGGCCTCCACTGAAAAAGGGCTATTCCAGCTCAGTCGGAAAACCACAGTCAACAAATGTAAAATAAATAAATAAATAAATAAATACGTTCAATACTTAAAATAAAAAAATTCTATTTTAGAGAATCAAAAGCCATTTCAATGTCTAAGCTGATAAATAGATATCCTTACTTTCTTTTATGCATAATATTTACAAGAGTAATAAGTCCTTTGATGTTACCAGATGCTTGTCTTTTGTAAATAAAACATCATTAATCTAAGTAATTAAACTTGGTAAAATTGTTTTCAATCTGTCAGCTAGAATAGGCATAAAATTGTAAGTCTACATTTAATAAAGAAATATGTCTATATGAAGGGCATAGTTGTAGGTTTTTATAATAGATGTAATCAAGGAATAATTCAAACATGGAGACAAGTTTTTATGAACTTGTACATTTATCAAACTATTATGTAAATGCTCTCTATATTTTTTTTTTGGGAGGGGTAATTTATATAGTTCTGGGATATATTTATGTCATTACTAGCAGTTTTATTAGATTTACAAACGTTTATTTTTTGTTTTATTTCCTGAATAGTTAGGTGTAATCTTATTTCTTATTGGTTGATCAACTATTGATGTTAAATAGTTTCTTCTTGTATTACATTTTGGTTTAAAGATTGACAGTAAACTCTAAAAGCTTCCAAATATCTCCAGTGTCAGTATGTTTTATTTGTTGTACAATTTCTTATTTTTATTTTGATTTCTAAAATCTGTTTCAATTATAAAAAAAGAACAGGTTGCCACTGTGCTCTCTAAAGCTAAAAACGCAGCTTCAAATGGCATGACAGTATACCAGGTTGCCTCTTAAACAGCTTAAATCAGGACTTATCAGGTCCATTAGGATTTCTATTTAAACACAGCCTCTGAACTTTGTCCTGATAGAGTGGAGGCCAGCAACAGTCATTCTTCTGCATAAAGGGGACCATCTACTGACCCAGGAAATTACAGAAGCATAAGTTTGGCTAGTCTTATATGTAAGGGCATGTAAAGAATAATCGTGGACCTGATAAATAATGACATAGGAGAGCTTCAAACAATGGACCTGACCCAATCGGGCTTTGTCAAGGGCAGGTCATGCCTACTGAACCAGATGTATTAAGGCCAAAGATTAGGGTAAAACAGTATATATAGCCTACCTCAACCTGGCAAAGGCATTTGACACAATTCCCCACTCAGGTATTATAAATAAACTCACAAAACTGGGCATAAACCCCTATGTCACCAGATGAATAGCTAACTGGCTCACAGACATTACACGTGGTTAAAGTGGGAGATTCTTAATCCAGCAAGAGGCCAGATATTAGTGGTATGCCACAGGGCTTAGTAATGGGATCACTCCTGTTTGGAATATACTTCTCTGTAGCCAAGGCAAAATGTGGAAGGCCTTTGGATGACAAAGTTTGTCGATGACTGCAGTAGGGTCTAGACCAGACAAATGATTGCTGCCAGAAGCATGGCCTAAAACTAAATGCCAAAAAATGCATTATCATACCCTTTGGGAAGTCAAATTGCCATGCAAATTACATCAATAGCTTACACCTTAGAGTGGACACAGAAGTGAGATATCTATCCACAGTGGTGGTGAAATCCTTTTATGTGTCACAACGTATAAAGTAAAAGTATGGTATACAGATCCAAGGAAATTATAGTTTCAATGTACTCAGCCATCATTGGACCAATAATCAAGTATATTGCACCATATGGCATGTACTTGACTAGGCAATTACAGCAGCTGAAGCAACCTCAGAGGTTCCTCACAAAGAAAATACAGGATATAAACAACATGAACTAAAAGCCCTATCATTTTACTCTATCTCCTAACAACCATTAAGGGGTGACCTATGCATGACCTACAAGGCACTCACAATTTCAGCCCTGATGGAGCTGCTACACATCTTCAAGTCAAACAGCACAAGACTCACATGATCTAGGGATCTAAATTTAGTCAGTGACTTAAACATAACATGCTGAAGAGACAGATGTGTGTCTCAGAGATGACCACTTCTTTGGCACAGGTTTCCAATTTACATTAAGCAGAGTCCTTCCCTGGCACTCTTCAGCTGCGGTTTGCATCAATGGATTTGGAATCACCAATTCACACCAGGGGTAGAGCTTATGGAGTGGAGCAATCTGTAACATGGTGCACAGGCACACATCCATTCCATCCTTTTGTCCCCAGGGGCCAGATATTGCGTAAACGTGAGTTATATTGCCTAGGCTTGTAAGGGCCCTTAAGCAATCAACCTAGTAATTTCTTACAAGCTTATAAACCTATACCTTTAAGATCAGTACATTATGATCAGAAAATGGACAGGGTATTATATTAAAAATTTAGAAATAATATCTTATGAGACCAATAATTAAACAATTCTCATTTTGTACCAAATTTAAAAGAGCAATGAGTAAAACCTAATGAAGTTATGTCTTTAAAATTAAAAATATCCTTAATATTAAAAGTTTATTTCCAAACCTTTAAAGATTTAGCAATGGGAAGTAATTTAAATTTTCTTAAAAACTGGATTTATAATTATCTAATATACAGTTAAAATATTCTCCAATTAGTAAATTTCCTTTGTAATTCTTTATTATAAAATCAAGATGCTTTTCAGTCAGTTTATGCCCCATTCCAGGAAACCAGGATAGATTGACTGAAGTCCAAATTATGTTTCCAAATTTTATAATAATTAATGTAAATAAACCCTCCTGTTCCTCATATTTATAAAGAATTTGAGATAATTGCATTCCTTTTTTCCATATAATAGAGAATCCTCTTATTTTAGATTTGAAAGGATATTAGAATTCCATTTATTATGTTCATGACAAAAGTCAGCCTGTTGTAAAAATACTATAAAGTGGATTATTCAATTCTAAGTATTTTATAAAGTTTGCCCTCTTTCTAGGGTTGTTTAGTACATTAGTATTTATTGATAATAAATAAGTCCATAATGACTCAGATTAAGAAATATATATATATATATATATATATATATATATATATATATATATATATATGTGTGTAAGTAATAAATATAAATAAGATAACACATATTATTAAAAATGAGCTTGTATTTAACCTGTATATAATAGTAATAGTCTCAGGTAAAAAATAATGTTATTAAATAAAAAAAAATGCTTAAAAAAACAAATATTAAACAAGGAATACTAGTTATTCCTAGTCTAGAGAGAAAAAAACATCTCATGACTAACTTTCTTTATCCTTTTAATAAAGTTATAAAACATACAAATGGAACCTTGCAGTAAATATTATATTTTGGAAAAATATAACAAAATGCACAGTATACACTTAAGCTTTATACCTCTATGTTTAACAAACCTAATTTGAGCGTGGTATAATGGAAGCAATTGTAATTAAAAGGGAAACCATTATATTTAGCAGTAAATAACAGTTTTAAAATGCTAGAAGAAATAATTTACACAAATACAGCTAAATGTAAGATCAAGGATCGTTAACAAAATATATCTTGATCTTTTAACTAAGTATATAAACTATGTAACTTCTATATAGGTGAACTGGACAAGCACATCTTAGCTGTTAAATAGAGAGTGAACAAAGCAGTAAAGTAGGTGAGCTATAAATAAGAACAAACTATAAAATAAAAATAGTCAAATTCATAACCAACGACTCACTAAATGATATTAAACAGGTTTCTTCCAAGAGCTGGATAATGAGATAAATAATTAATATAAAGTTCCTACTGGAAAAACAAATATATTTATATATATATATATATATATATATATATATATATATATGTATGCATACACATATATATATATATATATATATATATATATATATATATATATATATATATGGATCCCCTTAGATCCCTGTACTGTACGGAATGGGAAGATTTCCTTTTTCAGCAATGTAGTGCGAGCTCGGAGTTGGTATAGTTAAGAAGCAGGGGTGTGGGGGTTGCAGGGGGGCTTGCCTTGCTATGCAGGTTTAGTTTTGTTTTTTTTTTCTTTTTTTTTGTTTCTACTTCAGTTTTCAAACTTTTAAATGATCAGTGTTATGGTCTCAGCCATATGGACTTCAATCTGCTGAAGAAGATCCAAATATGTATATATATATATATATATATATATATATATATATATATATATATGGATTCCCTTTTTAATTTTGAAATATTAAAATCCTGAACTTCTATATAGGTGAACTGGACAAGCACATCTTAGCTGTTAAATAGGGAGTGAGCAAAGCGGTAAAGTAGGTGAGCTATAAATAAGAACAAACTATAAAATAAAAATAGTCAAATTCATAACCAACCACTCAATAAATGATATTAAACAGGTTTCTTCCAAGAGCTGGATAATGAGATAAATAATTAATATAAAGTTCCTACTGAAAAAAAAATATTATATATATATATATATATATATATATATATATATATATATATATATATATATATATTAGTTTAGTTTTTTTTTTTCTCTTTTTTTGTTTCTACTTCAGATTTCAAACTTTTAAATGATCAATGTTATGGTCTCGGCCATATGGGCTTTGATCTACTGAAGAAGATCCAAATATATATATATATATATATATGTATATAAATATGGATCCCCTTTTTCATTTTGAAATATTAAAATCCTGAATTTCAGTATTTCAAAATTAAAATACCAAAGTCTTGAAACACTGGCAAACCAGAAGCGCAAAATTCAAAATCCCAAAGTACAGAGATTTTGAATTTGTGCTTCTGGTGTTGTGGTGTGTGAATTGTAAGATGTGAGTTTGGGTATGTATGTATGTGTATGTCTGTTGGTTAGGGGCTTTAGTGTCTGTCAGTGTGTGTTTTGACTGTGATGTGTGTCTGCGAGGGTGTGTATAATGTGTGGGAGTGAGTTGCTTGTGTGTGTCTCATTGTGTGATATCGGAGTTAGTTTATATAAGTAGAGGGGTGTGGGGGGAGTAGCCTCCACATGGGGAGTTCAGGGGGGCTTGCCCCCCTGATTATCTGTAGTGTAGAATATTATGTACTGTATCTGAAGTGTAGCACCAGGATTTTGAATTTCGCGGTTTTATGGTTTTGGTGTTTGGTGTCTTCGGCTATGTAATTTTTAAATACTAAAATTCGGGATTTCAGTATTTTGAAATTATATAGTGATTCCATATATGTATACATATATATATATATATATATATATATATATAGAGAGAGAGAGAGAGAGATTTTTTCTGGAACATGATAGCAGATAAACAATGCATCAAAACAGTTGAAATGAATAAAATAACCAATTTGTGTTTATATACTTCCAAATACAAAGACTGGTATATAACCAGCCCTAAATAAAAATATAAGATGTAAAATATTAGATAGTAAAAATCCTAGTACCAGGGGGTTGAATAATAATCAACAACAGATTATACATTAAATGCCTGTCCATCTTTCCTTTTCTTTCTCTTTACCCCTTTTTAACTTCATCCACATTCTCAGTTTCAATACATTTCCTTCCTTCTCTAAGTAAAGTGAACATAAAAGAACAATCAATAAAACGAGGTATAGAAGTTAAAAATAAATCACAGCATTTCCTAAAAAAAGTTGGGAAAGCCATAAAGTATTCAATTATACCAGAGAAAAAGAAGGACAGCACTCATTTTAACAGGAAATAAGACAGTGATACAAGCAGAGGAAGGTTAAAAGGAGACATATGATATGTAGTTCTTTTAAATTCAATTAAATAAAAGGTTTATGTTTAAAGTTATCTACCAATCCTTCCTTCTCATTCAGTCTTATTTTATTATATATGAATAATAAATCCAAACTATGACTACTATATTAACTAACTCATTCCCTCCAGTAGAGCTCTTTTAAGTGTGTACCTTTAACTCCCAGTGGGTGTGGCTTCAGTCTTTAAAAAATTAAGTTATCACCTCACAGTTCTACCAAATACTAATTGACACAGCTCATATATGAATACAGTTGTGCTTGCCATCATGTATGCTTCAAGATAAAATATTCTGATACCTTGTGTGTAGCATGGTTTTGGAATTATTAATGCAAGTATGAACAAGTAATATTTGATGCCTAGAGGAGCAGTAGGAGGTAACTGCAGAAACACCTGGAGACGTCACTCGGCTGTAATGAGCTAAGCAAGTATAAGAAACATTATTTTTGTATAGTCTTCCCCTTTTTTAACTAACTTAAGGAAGAGATTCAATTTATGATAACATGAAATCATGAACAATCCTGAAATACTGAGGTGATCCATTTTATTATCAAGCTTAAAACTATCTATTAAGTAAAAGAGATTATTTCTGTTTTTTTTTTCTCTTTTTTCTTGAGTAGCGAATAGAACTTCCTGTTTGAGTAACTGACACACTTGCACACAAAGTGTGAAATATCATGCATGAATCAGATGACAAGAGATAATTACATTGAGAATAGCCTTTTGCATTCTAAACTAACACTGTTAAAGAAACATAAGTCAAGAAGCTGTCATCTCAAGAACTTCTCAAAAAGAGTTCCACCCCAAGCATAACTTAAAACCCTATACATCAACAGAACAAATATATCCTGAAAGTGATCCAAAGTCAGTATTCAAAAGACACTGTTCCACAAAATACAGCCAAAATCTCATTGTCACTAAGGAAATAAAGATGAAGATCACCCTTTGTAAAGTGCCAGATATACAGTACAAAAGCAAAGGCCAAGGCAAGAACCCCAGAACTCAAAACAACATGCACTGCCTATGCAAGAGTAAAATTGCAGGCATATACACAGACTCAAACAAAGCAAAACATAATTTCCAATGAGTATACACATACTCCATTAGAGATTCCAGGAGAACAAACAAAGCATGCGATAATAAGTAGGTAAATAAAGGAAAAGCAAAATTAAATATTACAATGCCTGCATAGCAATAATGAAAGCTGAACAGGTAGAAGAGTAGTACTAATGCTGTAGTGACTTGTCTCATCTCGTGTCAACATGCTTATTACTAAGAGATTATGAAGTTAAGAAAAATAGTAAATATGTAGTTGAAATATTAGTAATTTTAGAAAGAGTTTAACAAGTTTTAGAGGAAATTGAATAGAGTAAGTAAAACAATATGAACCATAAATAAAAAAGACCATATTATTAGAATAGAAACTGAAAAAAATAGCTTTTAATTAAAATGCATATAGAAGAACATAATATTGCTAAGTAAAAACTAAGAAGCCAAAAAAAAAGAAAGAAAAAAGAAATAAAACTATACAGTAACTTACATGGGGTGAAAATAAAACTAAGCATTCTATCTTGTAAAAACAAAAGAAAAACACTTTTATAGTAATTATTTCATATTCAGTAAAGGAGATTAGTGTCAGATTCAAGCCTACACTAAGTCTACATGTTATATATTCAAGAACATTCTTATCACTTTTTTGTGCTTTCTAATCACTCAGACAGATTGCACTAAGTGTATATCTAGTCTGCACTTTGTGGTAACCTTTATGAATCCCTATCAATATTTAAATCTGCAAGAATATACATAGGGAAACTAAAATTAGTGGGAAGAAGGTGTGAGTTATGTCTGTGTTGTCTGTTGACTCAGAACAGCGTACACATAGTGTAGGCATTATTGAATCCCACTGTAACTGTTAAGTCAGATCATTATTTAAATCTGTTTTCTGTTTCTTCATTCTTATATCAGTCCAATGTAGTTTTTCCAAAGATCTCTTAGGAGTAGAAAAAATCCAGTCCATCTCCTCTCTAGAAGAGATGATATTATTTTGATGAAACTGAGTGTTTCCTCAAAAGTATTGAAGGTTCTAGTACCAGATATTCAGTGAAGTTGTATTTTTGCTGGACAACTTAGTTGAGTGCTAATGTTATTTTGTTTAAGTGATTTAATTAATGGAGACATTTTTGTCCTTAACTCCATTGTTTTACATTAATATTCATTATCAAACCTTATCATTGAATGGTCATATTTCATTGGAGCTTTCAACAAAGTTGCCTTTAATACCAACTGCATTTTAGAACAGGAAAGCAATTGCACAACTATTGATCTTGGAAGAGCAGAAAAAATTGTAGGAACTGGTTTGCTAACTGATCCAAGGGCTCTTTTAATTTCAAATGAAAAGCTTTCCTTAAGATTTAGTGGTTTTGGTAACCAGGCTGTTAGGAAAGAGATCTTCACCTTTTATTTTTGTTTCCAGTAAGACAAACATTTTTATGCTGCTCCTTCTTTCTAAATTTCTAAATCATCCATTTTTCTAGCAACCAGGTGTTATATCTTGCTAAAGTCTCTTATTTTCTTTAATACTGGTATCGATATCAGACATTGCATATTCAAGAGCTATAACTTTTGTTTATAACTGCTAATACAAAATCTTTAAGAATATTTGTTTGTTTGAGAATGCCTTCCTTGATTTCTAAAAGATTTACTTGAAATCCATCTATTTTAACAGATAAATCTTGTAATGTGGACATTACTTTTTACATCTATTTTTTTCAGAATAGAATTAGTATGATTACTTTTAGAACTGTTCATCTTCCTCTGTCAGAAAGATTTTGTTCCCAAAGAAATTTTGACAGGAACATTTTTTACAGAATGCCACCACAAGCTGAAGTGTTCAGAAATCTCTTAGGGTAAAAATGTTTTTTAAGACTTTTTTCCTGTTGAATTTTTATCTTACTGCAAAGCTCTAAAAAGTGCTGTTATCTCCCAGGGCTACATTTTTGTTAACTGAAACAATGTTTTCCATGATTGCAGTATAATCAGAAATTTCATTAGTTGCCTTAGGACTGAAATTGTCAAGGTCCAACATTTTGCAGAGTCCCTTATCCACTAATTATGTTCCATTGAAGTCTTTTCTGAACTTTAGATATACAAGAATGCGGTATTAATTCTGCATGTAACCTTCATGTCTGCCTTAACAAGAAAAATTATGTTTTTAGATTACTTGTTTGCTATTGTTAATTTTTCATAGAACACTTGTTAAAAGTGGTAAAAAATGCAGCTTAACTAAGCTTAAACGATCTAAAAGTTCAAAAAAGAAATATGTAGAAGAAGTTTAAAAATAACAATTAATACATATAAAAAGATAGTTTTCCTTCTCATGCAAATCTTTGCGTTTAAAGAGTAGTCCAGGTTCAGCTCATTCTCTAAGCATGCAGGCTACAATTTGAAGCCCAACTTGAGACAAAAATCAAGGGCCTGGAAAAGAACTTTTATTCCCAGCATTTTCAGGGTAGAAGTACTTGGCACATTAAAGTAGGCTGCTTCCTTAGAATGCCTCATTAACATTTTCCGTAGGCTGCTGAGACAGCCCACCATAATGGTATAGGGCTGTCTTTGAATCAGAAATGGTTATCGCAAAATGT